>NC_041392.1:523541716-523549764 GCF_002162155.2 Triticum dicoccoides | reverse complement strand
GGGAGAGGAGAGATTGCGAGGGGGGGTATGAGGCGCCGTGGAGGCGGCGCTGGGGCGACGGGATCGGGGGGGTTGCCCCGATCCAGATCGGGGAAGGGCGAGAGGGAGGAGTGGGAGAGAATGGGGGCGACGTGGGGGTGGGGGTTAGGGTTTCAGGGGGATAAGGTGGAGTGGGAGGGTCCGGCCGGGCCAGTGGGCTGGCCTGGCGGCCCGTCGGCTTGCTGGGCCGAGGCCTAGATGGCCAGGGGGTTCTCTCCCTCTCTTTTATTTTTTTTTGTTTTACCTTTTGTCTTTTCTTTTTATTTATTCTTTTCTGTTTTAGTTTATTTATAAACACTTAGGCATTTTATAAAATTGTGAACCTTACACCATAATTATCTTTGTAATATTTGGCAACCACCGAACATTTTTGTTTTAATTTTTGAAAACTTTTATTGTTTTCTTTTATTTAAATTTTGAATTTGTTTCGGTTCTGAACTATCGAGAGTTTATCACAGTAACCGTGGTGACGTGGCATCATTAGCGGGGAATCACTGTAGCTTAATTATCCGGGCGTCACAATTCTCCTCCACTACAAGAAATCTCGTCCCGAGATTTAAGAGGGGGAGTAAGGCGGAAAGTTCTGGTTATTCTAATGGATCTTCTCGAAGAAGTTAATCCCTTTCGTTGATGTCTTCAATCCTTTATTCCAAAGCGTCATGATGAAGTTGTCGTCCTTTCTTCGGGGAACTCCATCGTACTTACGAATAGGTAAGGGGCAGCTCTACAATGATAGGATGTTATAAGGGAAATTCATCTGGGGGTATCCCAAGAATGAACATATGAGTATCTCTCGAGTTGAACAAATGACACACATCGAGAGCAAAGTAAGACGGTGTAATAAGAAGTTTCAAGCGGATAGGCAATCATTCATTGCCTGAAGCAGAGTGCGAAAGGGGTTCAGAGCAACGGGAATAAGTATTGTGTCCGATACCAGAATAGATCAACAGGCAAGTGGCCCGTGAATTACCTACAAAGTCAAGCACGAGGAATAACTTTGACATCAGGTTGTACAGGAGAGTCAGGTTTCGATCATGTGGAACTGTGGGTTATGGGCCCACCATGTGTGTTAAAAGTAGGAAGGCGGTGATGTCTTGCACGATCATGCAAGTAAGGCATGTCAGAGGTTATCCTGTCAGTTATATGTCAGCAACTACATCGGTACCAAGGCGAGGGACAAGGAGAACCATTTTCCTGCTCGTTGAAACGAGGCGGACCAATAGGCAAAGTTCTCGTCCATCGGTGGTTACCGAAATGTCACCAACAAAAGTAACAGGGTCTCACTGACAGAGTTGTACACCGAGGTGTTTACATAAGCAGGAGAATATTACTGCTCAGATCATATAGTTCACAAGAAAGGTTAAACCAACAATGGAAGGAAAATATGATCATCAGATTAAACAGAACAATGGAAAGGAAAATGTGTTTAAACACATATTTCAGGGGTATATCCTTCCCAATGACAAGCAGAGCATGATATCCATGACAGGATATAAAGTAGAAAACCATTTAGGTAAGGGGGAAGGAATCTCATGATATTACCCATACAACGGTGTTAGGATAAGTGATAAATAAAATTTAGTATCGTGCTTCAAATGTTCCTGTTGAAAATCGGAGTACCATTGACATGCTTCGAGATAGCATTGACATGGTCTTCAGGTGAAGATCAGACTTTGGAAACACGAAGGATCCATCAGGAATAACTTGTAGAATAAGTCTTACAATTTCCTCATGGACGAATGGATAACCTTGCTGAAAAGGAATCTATAATGATAGGTCCTCCAGCCGGGGGGGGGGGTGCTAGGCATGACATCATGTTACCGGGTCATCAAAGGATCAACGTCATAACTCTTGGAAAGTTGTCCCAACCATCATATCTGACCGAGATTCAGATCCGATTGGTGTCAGGATACCTGAGACTCAGGATGTCCGAGAAGAAAAGGCGCAACACAAATCGTTGAAATGGCATTGCAAGCTTCTCGGGAAATGAACTATGGGAGCGGGTTTCTGAAGCAATAGTTCACCATTAAACCAAGGAGAGGACAAGGAGGCGTCTGGTGAACTCAACGGCAATTCACCGATATTCCCAAAAGATGGATTTCCACCATTAGGTGAACAAGGAGATAACATTGTCAGATCAAATGATATAAGGAAGTATGCTCGAGGAAAACATACACAATTAAACATTGGTTGAAAGGTGCGCCCGAAATGTGGATTGGGTTGCACGACCAATGTCAGAATGGTGATTTAATTAGCGAAGGACTTAGAATGAACTATCGATCATTAACTTCAAAGCAATAGGGTTGCTAGAAGTGCATAATCCAAACAACACCATTCACTTGTGGGTACCCCGGTTGGAATCAACACGAGGACCAAGAAAGAATGGTGATGGTGAGAAGTATCATTATAGCAAGAATTCTTAAGAGGTGGAGCAATCCTCACAACATTCTTAACATCAAAGATGGTAATACTCCGCGGTAGAATATAACATAAGTTGGATAGCAAGGAACTCAAGGTATAACAACAAACATGAACAAGCTTGTGTTGGTGGGAAGGCAATAAAGTGGTCGATGATAATACAATTCATCGAGGCAAGGATGGTATTTCTTATCATGAATCCAATTGATATCCTGGATGAGCTCAAAATGTTGACGATCACGACACCTTTGTCGCGAGAGTTCATGAAGATGTAATCGATCGGCGACGACATCAAGTCAAAGTAATGATGAAGTGAAAGGTTATTGGAACCAAGGGTATGACACAAACTCGAAACCAAGCTGGTTGTTTAAGGTGAAAGGGTATGACGAGGAAAATCGACGTAAGCTTAGCTATCGTCGCAAATTGGTGCTCCGAGAATAAGGACCAGGTAGCACAGGTAGAATCGTCACGACAATGATATAGCCAAACAGGCTAGGAATGGCGTGATCGGGTACAAACTCGTACTTAAAGAAGATTATCAAGTGTCGTTGAACCGTAATGCAGATTCGGTTCGGTTATCGGTGTCTTTGAGTGTTTAATAACTCCGAGCCCTAATCGGTGAGTATGTAGTACTTGATGAAGAACTCATAAGAAGTTATGCAGTTCCATGATAATCTCGAGATACCAGGGGGGTAATACTCGACACAAGATCAAAGTAAAGGTTGGACTGGTGTATTGATCCATAGGAGACAATTGTTTTAACTTGTCCGAGAAATGAGATCAAAGAAGAACAATCATGGTCAGAACCACGGTTGCAAGGGATCAATTCACAGATACCATAGGTTAGTTATCAAGGAAATAGTTATTATTACAAGAAGCTTCCATGATAGGATATACATCACGTCCATGGGCATGAACACAAAGTTCAAGGTCGACTCCCACTTCCTCAATGCATAATCTTCCATTCACCTCTCGTATTTCGAAGATGACATTAGTTGTTGAAAGTTTTACCTGGTGCAATACCAGATAAGTATGACTCGTGAAAACTTTCGGGTTCACACGGTTTAGAGAAGGCATATGTTCAACCCATAGGGGCTTCTTAGAAACATATACCACAAGTTTCCAGAGTAAATAACACAAGCCCGAAAGCAGAGCATGGTTGGCCAAGCAGAGGATACAACTTAACAAGGGCATCATGTATAAGGGGAAGAACTCACAAAGTGTTCAAATGTGAAGGACACTGTCGGATAACAATCCAACAAAGGACTTGATAGTCCACAAAGGATCTGATATGAGTATCGGTACTCAACCAGAAGAGGAAGGAATGCAAATGCAACAGGTTATGGAATCATCTGAATAATTCAGAGCTTAAATAAAAAGGAATTATGATTTCCACTACAAAGGATCAGAAGCAGACGTTCTGATCAAGGATGGATCAATTGAATATACCAGAGGCACAATCGACGACAGATAGTTTGGTCGAGAACCAGCTCATGTTTGAAAGACGTCTGAGATGGAGAGATAATTTAAAAGGATCAACTGATGATTACTTGCATTCGCCACATATTGAGTCAACAGACTCAAAATGATAATGACAAAGAATGTCAATAAGATTTCTATACTTATGGGATTAATCATAATTAAAGCAAACAAGAAATTCCAGAGCAATAGGTTGCTGAGGATTTTTGGAATATCGGGTGGTATTTCGAAGACTTTTGTGTAACACATAAACAACTGGGGGGATGAGCGGATATTCTATAAATGCGAGAATTAACCGTAGGGGTATTCAAGTGACAAGAACAGCAAGGCAGTAAGCTCAAGGGATTATCGAAACCATGACAAGTTTTTCAGGGTATCTTGTAATAACAAGACCAACTGGGGATGATATAAGAATAACAACTGTAAGTAGTTACCCATAAGGGTTGACGGTGGAAGGGGAATTGCAAACGCGATGAACACAAGTTCTCGGCCTAACAGCGGAAAGTATCTTCAGGGTCTTCACGTGCAGCAGACGATCATCAGTAATAAGGGGCTCTCCGGGTGAAAGTGATAACGAGATCCTAATGTTAGATTTAGCAAAATTCATTTAACCCGAATAGAAGAGAGATCAGAGTCCCAGAGTAAAGGTCGAGGAGTAAAAGATCCTAGTACCACCCGATGGCGACGTGGGCCCGTAAGGCACACAACCAAGTTAGTAAAAGTTTTGCAATGTCTAGACTCGACTTCGGCCAAGGAGTGTGGAAGGGGGATTCCTACAGGCAGTCGGCTCTGATACCAACTTGTGACGCCCCCGATTCAATCGTACACTAATCATGCACGCAAATGTGTACGATCAAGATCAGGGACTCACGGGAAGATATCACAACACAACTCTAAAACATAAATAAGTCATACAAGCATCATAATACAAGCCAGGGGCCTCGAGGGCTCGAATACAAGTGCTCGATCATAGACGAGTCAGCGGAAGCAACAATATCTGAGTACAGACATAAGTTAAACAAGATTGCCTTAAGAAGGCTAGCACAAACTGGGATACAGATCGAAAGAGGCGCATGCCTCCTGCCTGGGATCCTCCTAACTACTCTTGGTCGTCGTCAGCGGCCTGCACGTAGTAGTAGGCACCTCCAGTGTAGTAGGAATCATCGTCGACGGTGGCGTCTGGCTCCTGGACTCCAGCATCTGGTTGCGACAACCAGAAAGAAAGGAAATGGGGAAAAGGGGGGAGAAAGCAACCGTGAGTACTCATCCAAAGTACTCGCAAGCAAGGAACTACACTACATATGCATGGGTATATGTGTAAAGAGGCCATATCAGTGGACTGAACTGCAGAATGCCAGAATAAGAGGGGGATAGCTAATCCTGTCGAAGACTACGCTTCTGGCAGCCTCCGTCTTGCAGCATGTAGAAGAGAGTAGATTGAAGTCCTCCAAGTAGCATCTCCAAGTAGCATATCCAGGTAGCATCTCCAAGCACATCTCCAGTCGCATCGCATAGCATAATCCTACCCGGCGATCCTCTCCTCGTCGCCCTGCGGAAAAGCGATCACCGGGTTGTCTGTGGAACTTGGAAGGGTGTGTTTATTAAGTATCCGGTTCTAGTTGTCATAAGGTCAAGGTACAACTCCAAGTCGTCCTGTTACCGAAGATCACGACTATTCGAATAGATTAACTTCCCTGCAGGGGTGCACCACATAACCCAACACGCTTGATCCCATTTGGCCGGACACACTTTCCTGGGTCATGCCCGGCCGCGGAAGATCAACACGTCGCAGCCCCACCTAGGCAAAACAGAGAGGCCAGCACGCCGGTCTAAACCTAAGCGCACAGGGGTCTGGGCCCATCGCCCATAGCACACCTGCACGTTGCATGGGCGGCCGGAAGCAGAACTAGCCCCCTTAATACAAGAGCAGGCTTACGTTCCAATCCGGCGCGCGCCGCTCCGTCGCTGACGTCTGAAGTGCTTCGGCTGATACCACGACGTCGGGATACCCATAACTACTCCCACGTAGATGGTTAGTGCGTATAGGCTCGTAGCCGACTCAGATCAAATACCAAGATCTCGTTAAGCGTGTTAAGTATCCGCGAACGCCGAACAGGGCCAAGCCCACCTGTCTCCTAGGTGGTCTCATCCTGCCCTGTCGCTCCGCCACAAAGTAACAGTCGAGGGCCGTCGGGAACCCAGGCCCACCTCTACCGGGATGGAGCCACCTGTCCTTTCAGCCCCCTCATCAGAATCACTTGCGGGTACTCAATGAGCTGACCCGACTTTAGTCACCATCTGTATAATATGTATGTATGTATAGTATATACCCGTGATCACCTCCCAAGTGATCACGGCCCGATAGTATAGCAAGGCAGACTGACAAGAATGTAGGGCCAATGATGATAAACTAGCATCCTATACTAAGCATTTAGGATTGCAGGTAAGGTATCAACAGATGTAGCGACAATGTCAGGCTATGCATCAGAATAGGATTAACGAAAGCAGTAACATGCTACACTACTCTAATGCAAGCAGTATAGAGGAGAATAGGCGATATCTGGTGATCAAGGGGGGGGCTTGCCTGGTTGCTCTGGCAAGAGAGAGGAGTCGTCAACTCCGTAGTCGAACTGGTCAACAGCAGCGTCGGTCTCGTAGTCTACCGGAGAGAAGAGGGGGAAGAAATAATGAATACAGAGCAAACAAAGCATCACAAAATATAACAAGGCAATAGGCGATGTTCGGTGTGCCCTAAGGCGGTAGTAGGTGATACCGGTGAAGGGGGGGGGGAAACATCCGGGAAAGTATTCCCGGTGTTTCGTGTTTTCTGACAGATGAACCGGAGGGGGAAAGTTGCGTGTTCGGTATGCTAGGGGTGTGTGGCGGACGAACGGGCTGCGTAACCGGATTCGTCTCGTCGTTCTGAGCAACTTTGATGTACAAAGTTTTTACATCCGATCTACGGTTTATTTTATATTCATTTTTAAAGGTTTATTCAATTTATGGATTTATTTATATTCCAAATTTAACTAGTAATACTCTTGCCACATAATGCAGTGCTAGCCACAGCGTATGACGGGTGGGGTCAGGGTCAAAGTCAATAGTCCAGTTAGCAGTTGACTAGGTCAACGTTGACTGGTCAAACTGGCTGGTGGGACCCGGCGGTCATAGAGACTGGGTAAATCAACAATTTAATTAATTTAACAGATTAAGTGGGGGGCCACATGTCATTGACATAGATATTTTTAAACAGGCTTTTAAATGAAATGGGTCCACATGTCATTTTCAGTTACTCAACTAAACAGTTTTATCAGGTTCTAATTAGGTGGTTAATCCGGGCGGGCCCACACGTCAGTGGGTCAACCCACTGCCAGACGTGTGTGCGCGTGTGCGTGCCCGACGGCGAGTTCAGTGAACGGCGGCGCCGCGCGGAGCCAGTGGCTCTGGCGACCAAAAGAGGCAGCCCCGGGTGCCAAACGGATAAGCGTGAGGCATCGCGTCGAGGGTGCCTTCGTCTGAAGCTAGGGGCGGCCGAAACAGCGCCGGTGGAAATGGAAGGCGGCGACTACGGCGGAGCTAGCGACAACCGGCACTGGAGGGCACGGGGAGAAGAGGGAAAAGGCCGTGGAGGGCCGGAGGCTCACAGCGGAAGCGGCAGGGTGCTCGATGGAGGCGGAGGATGTTGGGACCGAGCAGATCGACGACGAGGTTAGCGGCTGCGGCCGACGGTGTCGGAGGAGGGGGCGCCGGTCGACGAGGGGACTCCGGCGAGGGGAGCAAGGCGAGGGAGGCCGGATCCGTGACGGGGCCTCCGGGATCCGTCCCTCTCCGGCAAGGAGGCGGCTTGGGCGAGCGGGACCCGGTGGAGGGGCACCCTGCAGCCACGGCGAACGCCATGGCCGCAAGGAGGAGGGCTCTGGTGTGAGCTCCTCTGCTCGTCGCGGGTGCAGGCTTGTTGGCTATTGCGGTCACGCTGGCCGGAAGCTTGACGAGGAGGCTCGGGCGCGCTTGGAGACGAACGGAAGGTGGAGGAGAAGACCAGGGGCGGTGGTTGCCTTGCCGGCGAACAACAGCTGTGACCCGCCAGGGGAGAGGTGCGGGGAAGCGGGGGG
>NC_041392.1:523414770-523541456 GCF_002162155.2 Triticum dicoccoides | reverse complement strand
CGAGGGGGGGTATGAGGCGCCGTGGAGGCGGCGCTGAGGCGACGGGATCGAGGGGTTGCCCCGATCCAGATCGGGGAAGGGCGAGAGGGAGGAGTGGGAGAGAATGGGGGCGACGTGGGGGTGGGGGTTAGGGTTTCAGGGGGATAAGGTGGAGTGGGAGGGTCCGGCCGGGCCAGTGGGCTGGCCTGGCGGCCCGTCGGCTTGCTGGGCCGAGGCCTAGATGGCCAGGGGGTTCTCTCCCTCTCTTTTATTTTTTTTGTTTTACCTTTTGTCTTTTCTTTTTATTTATTCTTTTCTTTTCTGTTTTAGTTTATTTAGAAACACTTAGGCATTTTATAAAATTGTGAACCTTACACCATAATTATCTTTGTAATATTTGGCAACCACCGAACATTTTTGTTTTAATTTTTGAAAACTTTTATTGTTTTCTTTTATTTAAATTTTGAATTTGTTTCGGTTCTGAACTATCGAGAGTTTATCGTGGTGACGTGGCATCATTAGCGGGGAATCACTGTAGCTTAATTATCCGGGCGTCACAACGGTCATCACCGATAAGTATCCCGATTATTGCCACTTCGGGGTTAATGGATTATAACACATAATAGGTGACTATAGACTTGCAAGATAGGATCAAGAGCTCACATATATTCATGAAAACATAATAGGTTCAGATCTAAAATCATGACACTCGGGCCCTAGCGACAAGCATTAAGCATAGCAAAGTCATAGCAACACCAATCTCAGAACATAATGGATACTAGGGATCAAACCCTAACAAAACTAACTCGATTACATGATAAATCTCATCCAACCCATCACCGTCCAACAAGCCTATGATGGAATTACTCACGCACGGCGGCGAGTGATACATCTCCAACGTATCTATAGTTTTTGATTGTTCCATGCTATTATATTATCTGTTTTAGATGTTAATGGGCTTATTTTTACACTTTTATATTATTTTTGTGACTAACCTATTATCCGGAGGCCCAGCCCAAATTGCTGTTTTTTCTGCCTATTTCAGTGTTTCGTCGAAAAGGAATATCAAATGGAGTCCAAACGGAATGAAGCCTTTGGGTGCGTTATTTTTGGAACAAACGTGATCCAGAGGACGTAGAGTGGACGTCAAGAAACAATCGAGGGGCCACGAGGCAAGGGGCGCGCCCTCCACCCTCGTGGGCCCCTCGTTGCTCCACTGACCTACTTCTTCCTCCTATATATATCCATATACACCGAGAACATCCAGGAGCACCATGAAATCCTATTTCCACCACCGCAACCTTCTGTACCCAAGAGATCCCATCTTGGGTCCTTTTTCGGAGCTCCCGCCGGAGGGGGCATTGATCACGGAGGGCCTCTACATCAACTCCATGGCCCCTCCGATGATGTGTGAGTAGTTTACCTCAAACCTTCGGGTCCATAGCTAGTAGCTAGATGGCTTCTTCTCTCTCTTTGGATCTCAATACAAAGTTCTCCTTGATTCTCTTGGAGATCTGTTCGATGTAACTTTTTTGCGGTGTGTTTGTCGAGATCCGATGAATTGTGGGTTTATGATCAAGTCTATCTATGAACAATATTTGAATCTTCTCTGAATTCTTTTATGTATGATTGGTTTATCTTTGCAAGTCTCTTCAAATTATCAGTTTGGTTTGGCCTACTAGATTGATATTTCTTGCAATGGGAGAAGTGCTTAGCTTTGGGTTCAATCTTGCGATGCTCGATCCCAGTGACAGAAAGGGAAACGACATGTATTGTATTGTTGCCATCGAGCATAAAAAGATGGGGTTTACATCATATTGCATGAGTTTATCCCTCTACATCATGTCATCTTGCTTAAGGCGTTACTCTGTTCTTATGAACTTAATACTCTAGATGCATGCTGGATAGCGGTCGATGTGTGGAGTAATAGTAGTATATGAGGCAGGAGTCGGTCTACTTGTCACGGACGTGATGCCTATATACATGATCATGCCTAGATATTCTCATAATTATTCGCTTTTCTATCAATTGCTCGACAGTAGTTTGTTCACCCATCGTAATACTTATGCTATCTTGAGAGAAGCCACTAGTGAAACCTATGGCCCCCGGGTCTATTCCCCATCATACAAGTTTCCAATCTATTTTATTTTGCAATCTTTACTTTCAATCGATATCATAAAAATACCAAAAATATTTATCTTATTATTATTATCTCTATCAGATCTCACTCTTGCAAGTGGCCATGAAGGGATTGACAACCCCTTTATCGCATTGGTTGCGAGGTTCTTATTTGTTTGTGTAGGTACGAGGTGACTCGCGCATGGTATCCTGTTGGATTGATACCTTGGTTCTCAAAAACTGAGAGCAATACTTACGCTGCTTTACTGCATCACCCTTTCCTCTTCAAGGGAAAACCAATGCAGTGCTCAAGAGGTAGCAAGAAGGATTTCTGGCGCCGTTGCCGGGGAGATCTACGCCAAGTCAAGGAATACCAAGTACCCATCACCACTCTTATCCTTCGCATTACATTATTTGCCATTTGCCTTTCATTTTCCTCTCCCCCACTTCACCCTTGCTATTTTATTCGCCCTCTTTTTCTGTTCCCCTTCTCTTTTTCAGTTTGCCTCTTTGCTTGTTTCTTGTTTGCTTATGTGTTGGATTGCTTTCTTATCACGTTGGCTCAAGATAATACTAAATTGTGTGACTTTGCCAATACCAACAATAACAATTTTATTAGCACTTCGATTGCTCCTCTTACCGATGCTAAATCTTGTGAAATTAATACTGCTTTGCTGAATCTTGTCATGAAAGATCCGTTTTCTGGCCTTCCTAGTGAAGATGCCGCTACCCATCTAAAGAACTTTGTTGATTTGTGTGATATGCAAAAGAAGAAAGATATGGATAATGATATTGTTAAACTTAAACTATTTCCGTTTTCGCTTAGAGATCATGCTAAAGCTTGGTTTTCGTCTTTGCCTAAAAATAGTATTGATTCATGGAATAAGTGCAAAGATGCTTTTATCTCTAAGTATTTTCCTCCCGCTAAGATCATCTCTCTTAGGAACGATATTATGAATTTTAAGCAACTTGATCACGAGCATGTTGCACAATCTTGGGAGAGGATGAAATTAATGATACGTAATTGCCCTACACATGGTTTGAATCTTTGGATGACTATACAAAAAATTTATGCCGGATTGAACTTTGCTTCTAGAAATCTTTTAGATTTGACCGCGGGAGGCACTTTTATGGAAATCACTTTAGGAGAAGCTACAAAACTCCTAGATAATATTATGGTTAATTATTCTCAATGGCACACGGAAAGATCTACTAGTAAAAAGGTGCATGCAATTGAGGAGATTAATGTTTTGAGTGGAAAGATGGATGAACTTATGAAATTGTTTGCTAATAAGGGTGCTCCTACTGATCCTAATGAAATGCCTTTGTCTACTTTGATTGAGAATAATAATGAATCTATGGATGTGAATTTTGTTGGTAGGAACAATTTTGGTAACACCGCGTATAGAGGTAATTTTAATTCTAGGCCGTTTCCTATTAATTCCTCTAATAATTATAGTAATTCCTATAAAAATTCTTATGGAAATTATAATAGGATGCCCTCTTATTTTGAATCTAGTGTTAAAGACTTTATTAGTTCGCAAAAGAGTTTCAATGCTTTGATTGAAGAAAAATTGCTTAAGATTGATGAGTTGGCTAGGAACGTTGATAGAATTTCTCTTGATGTTGATTCTTTGAAACTTAGATCTATTCCACCTAAGCATGATATCAATGAGTCTCTCAAATCCATGATAATTTCCATTGATGAGTGCAAAGAAAGAACCGCTAGGATGCATGCAAAAAGAGATTGCTTTGTGAAAGCGCGTTCTTCTAGTTTTCATGATAATAAGGATGAAGATCTAAAAGTGATTGATGTGTCCCCTATTAAATATTTGTTTTGCAATATGAATCTTGATAATGATGGAACTGGAGATGAGTCAACTTTAGTTAGAAGGCGTCCCAAAAATTCGGAGTTTTTAGATCTTGATGCAAAAATTGATAAAAGTGGGATTGAAGAGGTTAAAACTTTAGATAGCAACGAACCCACTATCTTGGATTTCAAGGAATTTAATTATGATAATTTCTCTTTGATAGATTGTATTTCCTTGTTGCAATCCGTGCTAAATTCTCCTCATGCTTATAGTCAAAATAAAGCTTTTACTAAACATATCGTTGATGCTTTGATGCAATCTTATGAAGAAAAACTTGAGTTGGAAGTTTCTATTCCTAGAAAACTTTATGATGAGTGGGAAACTACTATTAAAATAAAAATTAAAGATCATGAATGCTATGCTTTGTGTGATTTGGGTGCTAGTGTTTCCACGATCCCAAAAACTTTGTGTGATTTGCTAGGTTTCCGTGAATTTGATGATTGTTCTTTAAACTTGCACCTTGCGAATTCCACCATTAAGAAACCTATGGGAAAAATTAATGATGTTCTTATTGTTGCAAATAGGAATTATGTTCCCGTAGATTTCATTGTTCTTGATATAGATTGCAATCCTTCATGTCCCATTATTCTTGGTAGACCTTTCCTTAGAATGATTGGTGCAATTATTGATATGAAGGAAGGGAATATTAGATTCCAATTTCCGTTAAGGAAAGGCATGGAACACTTCCCTAGAAAGAAAATTAAATTACCATATGAATCTATTATGAGAGCCACTTATGAATTGCCTACCAAAGATGGCAATACCTAGATCTATCCTTGCTTTTATGCCTAGCTAGGGGCGTTAAATGATAGCGCTTGTTGGGAGACAACCCAATTTTTTTTATTCCTTGATTTTTGCTCCTGTTTAGTAATAAAAAAATTATCTAGACTCTGTTTTGGTTGTGTTTTTTGTGTTTAATTAGTGTTTTTGCCAAATAGAACCGTTAGGAAGACTTGGGGAAAGTCTTTTCGATCTTGCTGTAAAAAACAGAAACTTTAGCGCTCACGAGAATTGCTGCCATTTTTTATTGGAGAGTGCTATTTAGTTAATTATTTTTGTAGATGATTAATAGATAAATTCCTCACGTCCAGAAATTTATTTTAGAATTTTTGGGGTTCGAGAAGTATTCGAAACCTACAGATTACTACAGACTGTTCTGTTTTTGACAGATTCTGTTTTTCGTGTGTTGTTTGCTTATTTTGATGAATCTATGGCTAGTAATAGAGTTTATGAACCATATAAAAGTTTGAATACAGTAGGTTTAGCACAAATATAAATGAATAATGATTTCATTACAGTACCTTGAAGTGGTGGTTTGTTTTCTTTTACTAACGAAGCTCACGAAGATTTTCTTTTAAGTTTTGTGTTGTGAAGTTTTCAAGTTTTGGGTAAATATTTGATGGATTATGGAACAAGGAGTGGCAAGAGCCTAAGCTTGGGGATGCCCCAGAAGGCATCCCCTTTTTCGTCTTCATCCATCGGTAACTTTACTTGGAGCTATATTTTTATTCGCCACATGATATGTGTTTTGCTTGGAGTGTCTTGTATGATTTGAGTCTTTGTTTTTTAGCTTACCACAATCTTCCTTGATGTACACACCTTTTGAGAGACACACACACATGAATTGGAATTTATTAGAATAGTCTATGTACTTCACTTATATCTTTTGATCTATATAGTTTTTGCTCTAGTGCTTCACTTATATCTTTTAGAGCACAGTGGTGGTTTTATTTTATAGAAATAATTGATCTCTCATGCTTCACTTATATTATTTTGAGAGTCATTTAACAACATGTCAATTTGCTTTTAGGCATAATAAAAAATTTCATAAGTGCATTGAATACTATGAGAAGTTTGATACTTGATAATTGTTTTGAGACATGAGATGGTGATATTAGAGTCATGCTAGTTGAGTAGTTGTGAATTTGAGAAATACTTGTGTTGAAGTTTGTGATTCCCGAGCATGCACGTATGGTGAACCATTATGTGATGAAGTCGAAGCATGATTTATTTATTGATTACCTTCCTTATGAGTGGCGGTCGGGGACGAGCGATGGTCTTTCTACCAATCTATCCCCCTAGGAGCATGCGCGTAGTACTTTGTTTCGATAACTAATAGATTTTTGCAATAAGTATGTGAGTTCTTTATGACTAATGTTGAGTCCATGGATTATACGCACCCTCACCCTTCTAGATTTTCTAGCCTCTCTAGTACCGCGCAACTTTCGCCGGTACCATAAACCCACCATATACCTTCCTCAAAACAGCCACCATACCTACCTATTATGGCATTTCCATAGCCATTCCGAGATATATTGCCATGCAACGTTCCACCGTTCCATTTGTTACGACACGCTTCATCATTGTCATATTTCCATGCATGATCATGTAGTTGACATCGTATTTGTGGCAAAGCCACCGTTCATAATTTTTTCATACATGTCACTCTTGATTCATTGCATATCCCGATACACCGCCGGAGGCATTCACATAGAGTCATATTTTGTTCTAAGTATTGAGTTGTAATTCTTGAGTTGTAAGTAAAAAGAAGTGTGATGATCATCATTATTAGAGCATTGACCCAATGAGGAAAGGATGATGGAGACTATGATTCCCCCACAAGTCGGGATGAGACTCCAGACAAAAATAAAAAAATGATAAAAGGGAGAAAAGAGGCCAAAAAGAAAAAAAGAAAGAAGGTCCAAATAAAAAAATGAGAGAAAAAGAGAGAAGGGACAATGTTACTATCCTTTTTCCACACTTGTGCTTCAAAGTAGCACCATGATTTTCATGATAGAGAGTCTCCTATGTTGTCACTTTCATAAACTAGTGGGAATTTTATATTATAGAACTTGGCTTGTATATTCCAATGACTGGCTTCCTCAAATTGCCCTAGGTCTTCGTGAGCAAGAAAGTTGGATGCACACCCACTTAGTTTCTTTTGTTGATCTTTCATACACTTATAGCTCTAGTGCATCCGTTGCATGGCAATCCCTACTCACTCACATTGATATCTATTGATGGGCATCTCCATAGCCCATTGATACGCCTAGTTGATGTGAGGCTATCTTCTCCACAACCACCATTCTATTCCACCTATAGTGCTATATCCATGGCTCACGCTCATATATTGCATGAAGATTGAAAAAGTTTGAGAACATCAAAAGTATGAAACAATTTCTTGGCTTGTCATCGGGGTTGTGCATGATTTAATATTTTTTGTGATGAAGATAGAGCATAGCCAGACTATATGGTTTTGTAGGGATAACTTTCTTTGGCCATGTTATTTTGAGAAGACATAATTGCTTAGTTAGTATGCTTGAAGTATTATTATTTCTATGTCAATATTAAACTTTTATCTTGAATATTTCGGATATGAACATTCATGCCACAATAAAAAAATACATTGAGAAATATGTTAGGAAGCACTCCACATCAAAAATTCTGTTTTTATCATTTACCTACTCGAGGACGAGCAGGAATTAAGCTTGGGGATGCTTGATACGTCTCCAACATATCTATAATTTTTGATTGTTCCATGCTATTATATTATCTGTTTTCGATGTTAATCGGCTTATATTTACACTTTCATATTATTTTTGGGACTAACCTATTAACCGGAGGCCTAGCCCAAATTGCTGTTTTTTGCCTATTTCAGTGTTTCACCGAAAAGGAATATCAAACAGAGTCCAAACGGAATGAAACCTTCGGGAGCGTTATTTTTGGAACAAACATGATCCAGGGGACTTGGAGTGGACGTCAAGAAACAATCAAGGAGGCCACGAGGCAGGGGGCGCGCCCTCCACCCTCGTGGGCCCCTCGTTGCTCCACCGACCTACTTCTTCCTCCTATATATATCAATATACCTCGAGAACATCCAGGAGCACCATGAAACCATATTTCCACCGCCGCAACCTTCTGTACCCAAGAGATCCCATCTTGGGTCCTTTTTCGGAGCTCCGCCGGAGGTGGTATTGATCACAGAGGGCCTCTACATCAACTCCATGGCCCCTCCGATGATGTGTGAGTAGTTTACCTCAGACCTTCGGGTCCATAGCTAGTAGCTAGATGGCTTCTTATCTCTCTTTGGATCTCAATACAAAGTTCTTCTCGATTCTCTTGGAGATCTATTCAATGTAACTTTTTTGCGTGTGTTTGTCGAGATCCGATGAATTGTGGGTTAATGATCAAGTCTATCTATGAACAATATTTGAATCTTATCTGAATTCTTTTATGTATGATTGGTTTATTTTTGCAAGTATCTTCGAATTATCAATTTGGTTTGGCCTACTAGATTGATCTTTCTTGCAATGGGAGAAGTCTTTAGCTTTGGGTTCAATCTTGCGGTGCTCGATCCCAGTGACAGAAAGGGAAACGACATGTATTGTATTGTTGCCATCGAGGATAAAAAGATGGGGTTTACATCATATTGCATGAGTTTATCCCTCTACATCATGTCATCTTGTTTAAGGCGTTACTCTGTTCTTATGAACTTAATACTCTAGATGCATGCTGGATAGCGGTCTATGTGTGGAGTAATAGTAGTAGATGCAGGCAGGAGTCGGTTTACTTGTCACGGACATGATGCCTATATACATGATCATGCCTAGATATTCTCATAATTATTCACTTTTCTATCAATTGCTCGACAGTAATTTGTTCACCCACCGTAATACTTATGCTATCTTGAGAGAAGCCACTAGTGAAACCTATGGCCCCCGGGTCTATTCTCCATCATACAAGTTTCCAATCTATTTTACTTTGCAATCTTTACTTCCAATCTATATCATAAAAATACCGAAAATATTTATCTTATTATTATTATCTCTATCAGATCTCACTCTTGCAAGTGGCCGTGAAGGGATCGACAACCCCTTTATCGCGTTGGTTGCGAGGTTCTTATTTGTTTGTGTAGTTACGAGGTGACTCACGCCTGGTCTCCTACTGGATTGATACCTTGGTTCTCAAAAACCAAGGGAAATATTTACGCTGCTTTACTGCATCACCCTTTCCTCTTCAAGGGAAAACCAATGCAATGCTCAAGAGGTAGCAGTGAGCATCATGAAATTGGTGATGGAGGAAGGTTGATGATGACGATGTCGATGGATTCCCCTCTCCGGAGCCCCGAACGGACTCCAGATCAGCCCTCCTAAGAGAGATTAGGGCTTGGCGGCGGCTCTGTATCGTAAAACGTGATGAATCCTTCTCTCTGAATTTTTACTCCCTGAACATGAATATATAGAGTTGGAGTTGAGGTCGGTGGAGCACTAGGGGGCCCACGAGGTAGGGGGCGCGCCTAGGGGGTAGGCGCGCCCCCACCCTCGTGGGCAGGGCGTGGGCCCCCTGGCCTTGATTCTTTCACCAATATTATTTATATATTCCAAAAATAGTCTCCATTGATTTTCAGGTCATTCTGAGAACTTTTATTTCTGCACAAAAATAACACCATGGCAATTTTGCTGAAAACAACGTCGGTCCGGGTTAGTTCCATTCAAATCATGCAAGTTAGAGTCCAAAATAAGGGCAAAAGTGTTTGGAAAAGTAGATACATTGGAGACGTATCAACTCCCCCAAGCTTAAACCTTTGCTTGTCCTCAAGCAATTCAGTTGATAAACTGAAAGTGATAAAGAAAAACTTTTACAAACTCTGTTTGCTCTTGCTGTTGTAAATATGTAAAGCCAACATTCAAGTTTTCAGCAAAGATTATGAATTAACCATATTCACAATGACATTTAGGTCTCATGCTTACTCATATCAATGGCATAATCAACTAGCGAGCAATAATAATAAATCTCGGATGACAACACTTTCTCAAAATAATCATAATATGATATAACAAGATGGTATCTCGCTAGCCCTTTCTGAGACCGCAAGACATAAATGCAGAGCACCTCTAAAGATCAAGGGCTGACTGGAAATTATAATTCATGGTAAAAGAGATCCAGTCACAGTCATACTCAATGTAAACTAATAGTAATGCATGCAAATGACATCGGTGCTCTCCAACTGGTGCTTTTTAATAAGAGGATGATGACTCAACATAAAAGTAAATAGATAGGCCCTTCTCAGAGGGAAGCAGGGATTTGTAGAGGTGACAGAGCTCGGTTTTTGAAATAGAGATACATAATATTTTGAGCGGTATACTTTCATTGTCAACATAACAACTGAGAGATCTCGATATCTTCCATGCTACACACATTATAGCTGGTTCCCAAGCAGAATGGTAAAGTTTATACTCCCCCACCACCAACAAGCATCAATCCATGGCTTGCCCAAAACAAAGGGTGCCTCCAACTAACAAAAATCCTGGGGGAGTTTTTCTGCAATTATTTTGATTTGATTTGAGCATGGTACCGGGCATCCCGGTGACCAGCCATTTTCTTGTGAGTGAGGAGCGGAGTCCACTCCTCTTGAGAATAACCCACCTAGCATGGAAGATATAGACAACCCTAGTTGATACATGAGCTATTCGAGCATACAAAACAGAATTTCATTTGGAGGTTTAGAGATTGGCACATACAAATTTACTTGGAACGGCAGGTAGATACCGCATATAGGAAGGTATGGTGGACTCATATGGAATAACTTTTTGGGGTTTATGGAAGTGGATGCACAAGCAGTATTCCTGCTTAGTACAAGTGAAGACTAGAAAGAGACTGGGAAGTGACTAGCTAGAGAGCGACAACAGTCCTGAGCATGCATTAAAATTAATCAACATTGACTGCAAGTATGAGTAGGATATAATTCACGATGAACATAAACATCGTGGAGGCTATGTTGATTTTGTTTCAACTACATGCATGAACATGTGCCAAGTCAAGCCACTCGAATCGTTCAAAGGAGGATACCACCCTATCATACCACATCACAACCATTGTAATAGCATGTTGGCACGCAAGGTAAACCATTATAAACTCCTAGCAAATTAAGCATGACATGAGCAACTACAATCTCCAATTGTCATTGCAAACATGTTTCATTCATAATAGGCTGAATCATGAACGATGAACTAATCATATTTACAAAAACAAGAGAGGCTGAGTTCATACCAACTTTTCTTATCTCAATCAGTCCATCATATATCATCATTATTGCCTTTCACTTGCACGACCGAACGGTGTGGATAATAATAATAGTGCACGTGCATTGGACCAAGCTGGAATCTGCAAGCATTCAATATACAGGAGAAGACAAGGTAATATGGGCTCTTGGTTAGATCAACAATAATGCAAATGAGAGCCACTCAACATTTTCATCATGGTCTTCTCCTCTCGACCCCCAAAAAAAGAAACAAAAAGAAACAAAACTATTTACACTGGAAAGCTCCCAACAAGCAAAAGAAGAATGAGAAATCATTTTGGCTTTTCTTTTTAATTACCACTACTACATGCATGGAAAGTAAACTAGCTAAAAGCTACAACTATTTTTTTGGTTTTCTTTTGGTTTTTCAAACCCACAAGAAGAAAGCTTAAAAGGAAATTAAACTAGCATGGATGATACAATGAAAAAGTATGAGCACCGACAACTGGCATGAGTGTGTGAACATGAATGTAATGTCGATGAGAAATACGTACTTCCCCAAGCTTAGGCTTTTGGCCTAAGTTGTTCTATGCCCACGGATCAAAGCTGCCCTCTCCGGTGTACTGAGGAGGATCCTCGGGGTGCCACTGGTTAGCGATCTCCTCCGGATCCCACTGATAAACAGACTGACGCTAAGGATCAAGTGGTGGCTCCGTCTCAAGCTCTGGAGCTGATGTCAGGCTCCGGTATGCATGAACGGCCTCCGGCAAAACAAGGTGCGTGCTTGAAAATATGTTGATCAAAGAGGGAGCAGGCAAGGTAATAGTCTCAAAGTAATTTTTATCAAATATCAGTCAATAGTTAAGCATCTTCTTCTTATTCTTAACAATAAAATCATGTGCTATCATACTCTTATAATCTAGAAAAATAGGAGGCATCAACTTTTCCTCTTTCTCATAATGCCTAATAGGTATGTTAAAGTGTGAAGCAAGGCGCAAAGCAAAGATGCCTCCAAAGATGGGACCCTTTGCACGGTTCAGATTTAACCGCTTAGCAACAATAGCGCCTAAACTAAAAGTGGTATCACGAAACAAAGCATGTCGCAAAATAACAATATCAGGGGCACTAAGGTTTCCACAGTTCCAGCGACCAATTAAGCATCTACTAGCAAATATTGCAAAGTAACGTAGAACAGGAAAAAGTATGCTAGTAATTCTTGCATCAGAAACTTTCCTCATCTCCCCTACAGCAATCATATCAATAAACCCTTCCACATCATTACGATGTGGTTCCTCTATGCTGCCCTCAAAGGGAAACTTGCAAACCCCACAAAAGTCATAAAGTGACATCTCCTTATACTCATCATACAAATAAAAATCCACAGAAGGTGGCGACCTCCTAGCATGGAAATGAAAATTTTGCACAAAAATATTAGTAAGTAGGAGATACTGTTCGAGCTGGTCGTGGAGGAAGTTGGTGGGGCCTGCATTCTCAGCCAAATAATAAAAAATTTCATAAATCCCGGCTTCTCTCAAGAACTCAACACAAGGCCATTCACACAGTCGAACCTCCGCAGTACGAGGGAGATTATATTTGGGCTTCTTATTCTCTTCACTTTGCTTATCCTTCGAGCTTCGGCTCGAAGAGCCCCTCAAAAATCTCTTCATCTTTTTCTGAAAATTTTAGTAACTTAAAATAAAAGTGAACCAAACTGAACAAAATTGATAGCAACTACTCCTACAAGTGCCTAGAGGCCATATCACGCATTAAAACTACTTTTGACCACATAAATTTGACATGCAAGCTCAAAAACAGGATCACCTAAGCAGCAAAAATTTGCAATAAATAAAGCACTAGAACAAAAACTAATTTTTACCATTGGAGGAGTCACATACTGAAGAACAATCCCCCAAAGCAGTTTTGTGAATGGAGCTTTGAGCAAGGAGATCGAAAATGGCAGCAAGATGAGCTAGAACTCGGGTTTGAGCTGGTGGATGATTTTTTCTGGAGGAAGACGAAGTGTGTGGGTGCAAGAATAAGTGGAGGAGGTCCATGTGGGGTCCACGAGGCAGGGGGCGCGCCTTCCACCCTCGTGGGCACATGGTGAGGCCCCCTGGTGTGTTCTCAGTGCCAAAAATTCTTAAATATTCCAGAAAAAATCATATTAAATTTTCAGGGCATTTGGAGAACTTTTATTTTCAGGGTATTTTTTATTGCAAGGAAAATTCAGAAAACAGACAGAAAATACTATTTTTACTTTATTTAATCTAAATAACAGAAAGTAATAGGAGGGTACAGAGAGTTGTGCTTTCTAACTTCATCCATCTCATGCTCATCAAAAGGAATCCACTAACAAGGTTGATCAAGTCTTATTAACAAACTCATTCCGAATCGCATGAAACCGGAGAAATTTCGAATAACACTAGGTTTCCTCAACGGGGATATGCACATCCCCAACAATAAGAATATCATATTTCTTCTTGACAGTAGGAAGAGGAAATTCAAAACCTCCAATAATAATCGTTGGAATTTTTCCAATAGAATTGATACTGTGGACTTGAGGTTGTTTCCTTGGAAAATGTATCATATGCTCATTACCATTAACATGAAAAGTGACATTGCCTTTGTTGCAATCAATAATAGCCCCTGTAGTATTCAAAAAGGGTCTTCCAAGAATAATGGACATACTATCATCCTCGGGAATATCAAGAATAACAAAGTCCGTTAAAATAGTAATGTTTGCAACCACAACAGGCACATCCTCACAAATAGCGACAGGTATAGCAGTTGATTTATCAGCCAATTGCAAAGATATTTCAGTAGGTGTCAACTTATTCAAATCAAGTCTATGATATAAAGATAGAGGCATAACACTAACACCAGCTCCAAGATCACATAAAGCAGTTTTAACATAATTTCTTTTAATGGAGCATGGTATAGTTGGTACTCCTGGATCTCCTAGTTTCTTTGGTATTCCACCCTTAAAAGTATAATTAGCAAGCATGGTGGAAATTTCAGCTTCTGGTATCTTTCTTTTATTAGTAACAATATCTTTCATGTACTTAGCATAAGGGTTCATTTTAAGCACATCAGTCAAACACATACGCAAAAAGATAGGTCTAATCATTTCAGCAAAGCGCTCAAAATCCTCATCATCCTTTTTCTTGGATGGTTTGGGAGGAAATGGCATGGGTTTCTGAACCCAAGGCTCTATTTCTTTACCATGCTTCCTAGCAACAAAGTCTCTCTTATCATAACATTGAATCTTTGATTGTGGGTTATCAAGATCAACAGCAGGTTCAATCTCTACATCATTATCATTGCTAGGTTGAGCATCAACAAGAACATCATCATTAACATTATCACTAGGTTCATGTTCATTACCAGATTGTGTTTCGGCATCAGAAATAGAAATATCATTGGGATTCTCAGGTGTGTCAACAACAGGTTGACTAGAAGCATGCAACGTCCTATGATTTTTATTTTTCTTCTTCTTAGAAGAACTAGGTGCATCAACATTAGTTCTCTTAGAATATTGCTCAATTCTCTTAGGGTGGCCCTCAGGATATAAAGGTTCATGAGTCATTTTACCCCCTCTAGTCATAACTCTAACATCATTATCATTTTTCTTATTGTTTAATTCATTGAGCAAATCATTCTGAGCCTTAAGTACTTGTTCTACTTGAGTGGTAACCATAGAAGCATGTTTACTAATAAGTTTAAGTTCACCTTTAACTCTAGACATATAATCACTCAAGTGCTCAAGCATATCAGCATCACATTTCAATTGTCTACCAACATAAGCATTGAAGTTTTCTTGTTTAACAATAAAATTATCAAACTCATCTAAGCATTGGCTTGCAGACTTATAATGAGGAATATCACCTTCATCAAATCTATAGAGAGAATTTACCTTTACTACCTGTTTCGGGTTATCAAGACCAAGAATTTCTTCAATAGGTGGTAAATTCTTAACATCTTCAGCTTTAATACCTTTTTCTTTCATAGATTTCTTTGCCTCTTGCATATCTTCAGGACTAAGAAATATAATACCCTTTTCTTCGGAGTTGGCTTAGGAGTTGGTTCAGGAAGTGTCCAATCATTTTTATTACTCAACATATTATTCAATAGCAATTCAACTTGATCAACAGTTCTTTCCCTGAAAACACAACCAACACAACTGTCCAGGTGGCCTCTGGAAGCATCAATTAGTCCATTATAAAAGATATCAAGTATTTCGTTTTTCTTGAGAGGATGATCAGGCAAAGCATTAAGTAATTGGAGAAGCCTCCCCCAAGCTTGCGGGAGACTCTCTTCTTCAATTTGCACAAAATTATATATTTCCCTTAAGGCAGCTTGTTTCTTATGAGCGGGGAAATATTTAGCAGAGAAGTAATAAATCATATCCTGGGGACTACACACACAACCAGGATCAAGAAAATTAAACCATATTTTAGCATCATCCTTTAATGAGAATGGGAATAACTTAAGGATAAAGTAATAGCGAGTTTTCTCATCATTAGTGAACAGGGTGACTATGTCATTTAATTTAGTAAGATGTGCCACAACAGTTTCAGATTCATAGCCATAGAAAGGATCAGATTAAACCAAAGTAATTAACTCAGGATCGATAGAGAAATCATAATCCTTATCGGAAATACAGATAGGTGAAGTAGCAAAAGCAGGGTCATATTTCATTCTAGCATTCAAAGACTTTTCTTTAAGCTTAACTAATAATTTCTTAAGATCATATCTATCATTGCAAGCTAAAAAGTCTCTGGCAGTTTCTTCATCCATAACATAACTCTCAGGCACAACAGGCAATTCATATCTAGGGGGAGAATCTTCATCATCACTTTCATCAATATTATAAGTTTCAATAATTTCATTCTCTCTAGCCCTAGCAAGTTGTTCATCAAGAAATTCACCTAGTGGCAAAGTATTATCATGCATAGAAGTAGTTTCATCATAAGTATCATGCAGAGCAGAAGTGGCATCAACAATAACATGCGACATATCAGAATGAATAGAAGGAGTAGGTGTCGCAAGTTTACTCAAAACAGAAGGTGAATCAAGTGCAGAGCTAGATGGCAGTTCCTTACCTCCCCTCCTAGTTGAGGGAAAATCTTGGTTCTTTTGTCTTTCAAATTCTTCATAGTGATCAACAGATATAAATCCCAAGTGACTCAAAGAATAGAGCTATGCTGCCTGGCAACGGCGTCAAAAAATAGTCTTGATAACCCACAAGTATAGGGGATCGCAACAGTTTTCGAGGGTAGAGTATTCAACCCAAATTTATTGGTTCGACACAAGGGGAGCCAAAGAATATTCTCAAGTATTAGCAGATGAGTTGTCAATTCAACCACACCTGGAAAACTTAATATCTACAACAAGGTATTTAGTAGCAAAGTAGTATGGAAGTAATGGTGGCAAAAGTAACGGTAGCAGTTTTGTAGTAATTGTAACAGTGGCAACGGTAAAGTAACTAAGCAGAGATCAATATGTGAAAAGCTCGTCGGCATTGGATCAGTGATGGATAATTATGTCGGATGCGATTCCTCATGCAATGGTTATAACATAGGGTGACAGAGAACTAGCTCCAGTTCATCAATGTAATGTAGGCATGTATTCCGAATATAGTCATACGTGCTTATGGAAAAGAACTTGCATGCCATCTTTTGTCCTACCCTCCCGTGGCAGCGGGGTCCTATTGGAAACTAAGGGATGTTAAGGCCTCCTTTTAATAGAGTACCGGACCAAAGCATTAACACTTAGTGAATACATGAACTCCTCAAACTACGGTCATCACCGGAAAATATCCCGATTATTGTCACTTCAGGGTTAACAGATCATAACACATAATAGGTGACTATAGACTTGCAAGATAGGATCAAGAACTCACATATATTCATGAAAACATAATAGGTTCAGATCTGAAATCATGGCACTCGGGCCCTAGTGACAAGCATTAATAATATAAAACTCATAGCAACATCAATCTCAGAACATAATGGATACTAGAGATCAAACCCTAACAAAACTAACTCAATTACATGATAAATCTCATCCAACCCATCACCGTCCAGCAAGCCTATGATGGAATTACTCACGCACGACGGTGAGCATCATGAAATTGGTGATGGAGGAAGGTTGATGATGATGATGGCGATGGATTCCCCTCTCCGGAGCCCCGAACGGACTCCAGATCAACCCTCCCGAGAGAGATTAGGGCTTGGCGGCGGCTCCGTATCGTAAAACGTGATGAATCCTTCTCTCTAATTTTTTCTCCCCAAACGTGAATATATAGTTGGAGTTGAGGTCGATGGAGCACCGGGGGGCCCACGAGGCAGGGGGGCACGCCTAGGGGGGTAGGCGCGCCCCCACCCTCGTGGACAGGGTGTGGGCCCCCTGGCCTTGATTCTTTCGCTAGTATTTTTTATATATTCAAAAAATATTCTTCGTTGATTTTCAGGTCATTCCGAGAACTTTTATTTCTGCACAAAAATAACACCATGGCAATTCTGCTGAAAACAGTGTCAGTCCGAGTTAGTTCCATTCAAATCATGCAAGTTAGAGTCCAAAACAAGGGCAAAGGTGTTTGGAAAAGTAGATACGTTGGAGATGTGTCACCTATCCATTCAAATATTACACCCCCTCTTAACATCGGCAGTACCGACAACTATATTGTACCCACCATAGGATGTCCCCCCATGCTAAGGTTCCCTACGGTCTGGCGGCATTAGGTTAGGGAGCCAGGTGATAATAGCTCCTCCTCATCCCAAAAGGTAAAAAAACTAAGAGTACTTTGCAAGCCTCTCAAACATTTGACCGGCTAATGGAGTTGGTAATGACCCTTGCACATCTCTCTAATAGATTTCATGTAATCAATACATATTCTATATCTAGTAATCATTCTAGTCGATATTCGTTCATTGTTTTTATTAGGAATTATTGTAAAAACCTCCATTCTTATAAACACAATGAACTGGGCTTACCCATTTGCTATCGGAGAAGGGAGAATAGTTCCTGCCTCAAGTAGCCTAATTACCCATTTTCTTAACACTTGTTTCATTTTAGGACTCAGATCATGCTAATGCTTTACCATGAGCTTCACTCCTTTTATAAAAAATATATGAGCACACAATGAGGGGTTTATACCTTATTAGGCCAACCATGGAGTATCCAAATGCATGTCATTGCCTCAACATATTCGTAAGTTGACCCTACTCGTGTGCTAAAGTTAAGCAAGTTGAATCACACATTATCTTTAAGTTTCATAGAGAACCATACTTGAATTCTTCTAAGAATGGTTTAAGATCCATTGGGTGGGTTTTCATCTTCCCTTAGTCCCCAAGTCTCACACGACTCATTCACACATGCTTGCACTAATGAAGCTTTATTAAGTAGTTGATTAAATCCATCCTTTTCCTCATCCTTGAGGCATTCTTCATTTCCTAGAAGACTCATTTGAAGGTTGTTGGATGGAACACCAAGATTGTTAGATACTATGTGTGTATCTCTTTCTCTACGAACCCAGCAAAAATGGTTTAGTATTGAACTTCAGGAGTGGAATTTCGCACTGTCATGTCCAAATATGAGTATCATACTCTCATTTCTACAATCAATAGTTGCTTATGTAGTGTTCAAATATAGTCTCACAAAAATAATTGTGCAAAATAGATCTTTAGGCATTCTGATAACAAAAAAACACATGATAAATAAAACCTCCAACCAAGAGATGAGCACACAAAAGAATGCCATCAGGAATTTCATGGAGATATCAGCTAATATTACTGAGATATTACTTGATCTTATCTCGTAATGGTAGATACCCTTATCAATATCTTTGAAGGTTGAGTAGGGTATCACACTTATATTTGAGCCAAGATCAGAAATACAATGATAAGATGTATCATTGAAAGAACAAGGAATAGCTGACTTACTCAAGGTTTTAGCTTTGGATTTATTTTTCGCTAGAGGATGCTTCTTTATCCAAGGTAATGACCTTATCTTCTCCCAACTAGGGTGACAAAAGTTCTTTAATCACACTAATACATGGATTGATCTTCCCATCATTCACTTCCACCTTGTTGGTTTTCCTAGTCATGTTTGGTTTTCTATATTATATGAATCAAATGTGTCGGTACAAGAGAAGATCCATGTACTTCTGATAGGTACATGTATGGCCCCATCTTTTGACGAGATGAGACCGATATTGTTGGAGGACACTTTCACGACAAGACTACGTTGAACACTATGGTGCACCTAAGCAATCGCCAAACCAATTCGAGTATGATTACTGACAGTGCTAGAAACATGTCAATATGATTATAAGATCAGTCCTCACATGCAATCAAATAACAAGAAAGTAACATATGCAATCTAAAGTGTGGATTTAAGATGAAATATTTGTTTGAGAAAGTGAGGTTAGTAAATGAGGTCTCACCGACACTCGTGCCCATGGCTAAGAGTAGCAAAGGTTAAAACTCAACCAAATAATACCCAAACCCTAGTCACCCTAAGGGGGTATTTAAGGAGGGACAGGGGTGGAGAGGGTTCAGCCAGCCGAACACTACTGCAGGTTGGTCCCAACACGACGGTCCAATCTGAGACCTTTGACGAAACTGTGTGCGATGCATTAATCACAAATGGTGATGTAATAAAACCGTAAAAAAAGATGCAAAACATTTGCGATGGCAGTGACATCAAACAAGGTTCAGATTAGAGTTGCATGTGCAATGCATGGCAAACGGTTAATCCAGAAAAATTGTTTGCGATGAGGCAGAACAACAGAAACGGGCAGCCAGATGAGGGTGTGTGTGATATACGCATACAGTTCACTAGGATGAACTATGTGTGATTAGGAAACACAATAGAAACGGTCAGCCAGATCAAGGTGTATGCGATGGAGGGCATACAGTTCACTCAGATGAACTGTTTGCGATGAGCCAACACAACAGAAACAGTTCAAATGAACAACATGTGTATGATACGTGGCAAACAGGTCGTAATCAGAAATGTGGCGAAGACCAATAATAACATAGACGATTGCTGCTAATAAGCCGTGTGTATATATAACTGAAATAAAGATCCAATTATATAAGTGACTATACATATCATTCGCACACACCTCAATAAACAATTGCATGCATTCTAAACTAGGAGAAAAGATCGTCTAGTCATCTACTTCTTGTAATGCTCCCGCCATTGCTATGTGGCTCGATCCCTTGTCTGGGGCAGGAAGAAGACACTCCATCATGTCAATGATCCGCATGTACATCTCGTAGCTTGTGTATGCGTCCTTGGCCGCGTACTTGACGTGTTGTTCATCCAGTCTCTCATGCCAGGCTCTGTGCTAGGCGTTCTTGTCCTTCTTGCTCTCATCCTTCATCTTCATGTAGTAGGGGTCGATGATGGCCGAGGCGAGATCAACTAGGGAGTTCTGTTTGTTGTTGTCGCTGCCCCAGACATTTTAGTGGTCCTGGATGTTGACAAGATTCTGGCATTTCAAGCCCGAAACCTTGAGCGCTTTTATGTTGTTGGTGGTGTCCACCATAGCAAAACTGTAGTCGGAGCTATTGATAAACCTGGAGAAACGCGTGAAAGGCCTTGTGGGCAGGTGGTAGTGGTAGACGAGGATGTCATGTCGCACGCACAACTGGGAAACAACAACCTTTTGATCGTGCCCGACACGACCAATGGTCTACTCGAGGTCGAAGCCGACCACTTGGTACTTGTCCTCAGCAAGCAACTACTCCATAGTTTGGATGGAGCTCTCCATCGAGACCGACTCGTTCATGTTTAGGTGGGTGTCTACTACGTGATGCGTGGTGAACTCCGCTGTTGTCGTCATCGGCCGCTGGGAGCACCATTGGAGCCATGGGGAGCGCCATTGAAACCGCTGGATGTCCTCTCTGTATGTGTCGTCGTGGGTGTGCTTATTGTGTCGTGTGGCGTGAGAGATGAAGATAAATGGCTGCAGGAATAAATGGGGGTCGGGTCCTGGATTCTCGGTGCATCTGCATGGTAGTTTTTGCAGTGGGTAAGTGCATCGTGGCGCCGCGCCCGGCGCAACCGCATGCACACGAACATACGTGATCTTGCGCCGGCCCCAAACACTAGCAACACGCATGGAGAGACGAGGACAGAGCGCCTGGAGGGACGTGAGAGCAGAGCACGCAGCGGCCACCTCAACCGCGAGCAACCACACGCATAGAGCAGTTGGACACGCAGGGAATGGTCGTCTACAAGCCGGCCGACAGTTGCGTCGCTACGTAGAGAGTGGTCGTGTGCTACTACCTCCGTCTTGGTCTATTAGTCTCCTTTATATTCTATGCCATATTTTGACCTTAAATTTAACCAACAAAATGTTAATGCATGTTATAAAAATTATATAATTGAAAACTATGTTCAAATACGAATCCAACGATATAATATCTAGCGACATGCATTTGTATTTTATTAGTTAAATCTTTAGTCAAAATTTGGCACAAAAATGCATATACGACTTATAAACCAGGATGAGGGTAGTAGGTAATTTAATCGCAAACTTTTTTTATTAACCTTATATGTACGTGTCCTTTCATCCTCCTCTCGCACATCTTGTCACCCAGCCACCGCAGACGGCTTAGAGCGCAAGCTTGAGCAGTGCATGGGGGCGTTCTTTTGGCCAAACACTGGTTAGCCCGTTCCCACGCAACCGCGCAGGTTCCCGCGCAAGCTTCCCACCTGACTTGTTTAAATCCCCTAAAATCTCAATGCTTACCGGCCTTCTATATAAACCCTCATGGTCGGTGAGGGAGCCCTGGATTAGGGGGTCTCCGGACAGCCGGACTATATCCTTTGGCCGGATTGTTGGACTATGAAGATACAAGATTGAAGACTTCGTCCCGTGTCCGGATGGGACTCTACTTAGCATGGAAGGCAAGCTAGGCAATACGGATATGTATATCTCCTCCTTTGTAACCGACCTTGTGTAACCCTAGCCCCCTCCGGTGTCTATATAAACCGGAGGGTTTTAGTCCGTAGGACAACATACAATCATACCATAGGCTAGCTTCTAGGGTTTAGCCTCTCTAATCTCGTGGTAGATCAACTCTTGTAATACTCATATCATCAAGAATAATCAAGAAGGACGTAGGGTTTTACCTCCATCAAGAGGGCCTGAACCTGGGTAAACATCGTGTCCCATGCCTCCTGTTACCATCCGCCTTAGACGCACAGCTCGGGACCCCCTACCCGAGATCCGCCGGTTTTGACACCGACATTGGTGCTTTCATTGAGAGTTCCACTGTGTCATCACCATAAGGCTTGATGGCTCCTTCGATCATCGCTAGCGATGCGGTCCAGGGTGAGGTTTTCCTCCCCGGACAGATCTTCATATTTGGCGGCTTTGCACTGTGGGCCAATTCGCTTGGCCATCTGGAGCAGATTGAGAGCTACGCCCCTGGCCATCAGGTCAGATTTGGAAACTTGAACTACATGGCTGATATCCGCAGAGACTTGATCTTCGACGGATTCGAGCCCATGCCGGACGCGCCGCGCAGTCACGTCGAGCAAGACATAACTCTACCGTCGGATAGCGTTCGAGAGATCGCATCCGCAGCTACTCCGGCCTTTAATCCGGAGCAAGTCGCGCCATCCGATAGCGGAGGGATGGACCCCGCCATGGAGGCCGCACTCTTAGTGGAGATAGAGCCGGATACTGACTTCATCCCGTACGAGAGCCATGTCGCCAAACCACTGGATTTATCCCCGGCCATGGACTCCGAGCCGCCTACATCTGTGCCGGTTGAAACCGACGGGGCACCGATCATGGAGTTCACCTCTGCGGATATCTTTCAGCACTCACCTTTCAGAGATGTGCTAAATTCATTAAGGTCTCTCTCCTTGTCAGGAGAACCCTGGCCGAACTATGTCCGGCTAGAATGGGATGCGAACGACGAAGAAATTCGCTGCCCACCCACCACCCACTTAGTAGCCACTGTCGACGACTTAACCGACATGCTCGACTTCGACTACGAAGACATCAACGGTATGGACGACGATGCAGGAGACGAACAGGAACCACCGCTCATAGGGCGCTAGACCACTACTTCATCACATGATGTATACATGGTGGACACCCCCAAAGAAGCCAACGGCGATGAGACAATGGAGGATGCCACCTCCAAGAAGCAACCCAAGCGCCGATGTCAGCGGCTCCGCTCTAAGTCCCTCCATAGCAAGAACAACGATAATAATAGTCCACGCGACTCTGGAAGAGACGACAAACTGCACCACCCCGGTGGCAGAACACGATCAAGACACAAACTGCAAACATAGTACGGATCCGACGTCCGAACACGATGACGCCAAAGATAGGCCTCATCAATCCCCGTCTAGGGAAGAAAATAGTCGGGATGAAAATGCACCCATCATCCCGGAAACACACTTGGAGCAAGAGAACCTCCGCAGAAGGCTTATTGCCACAGCGAGAAGCCTGAAGAAACAGAAGCAAAGGCTCAAGGTCGCACAAAATACGCTCAACAGCAAGTGGAACAAAGTAACAAAGTATGGTGGAAGTTACCATCCAAATAGCTATCCAAAGCGTAAGCTATTACCGGAATTCGATGATGAGGCCTTAGAGCCCATACAGCCGAAAAGCGATACGGCCAACCGGCCGGATCCACCACCCTATGAACACGATAGAACGACTAACAAAGTCACGCATAAGTCAACACACGATCTACGTGAGAACTTGCGTCAAAAATCCGGCGCAACCAGATCTATCTACGGATCTAGGAAGCGCGCTATGGTACACAACCACCACCAAATACTACAACCGTTCGAACACCATGGCGCATCCCAATACAGGGGTGCCGCTCACCCCTTTTGTTTCACTGACGAGGTGCTGGATCACGAATTCCCAGAGGGATTCAAACCGGTGAACATAGAGGTGTACGACAGAACCACAGACCCTGGAGTCTGGATAGAGGACTTCATCCTCCACATCCATATGGCTTGTGGAGACGATCTCCATGCCATTAAATACTTGCCCCTCAAGCTTAAAGGGCCAGCTAGGCACTGGCTGAAAAGCCTCCCCGAAAACTCAATTGGAAGTTGGGAGGAGCTCGAGGACGCTTTCCAGGCCAATTTTCAAGGGACTTATGTCCGACGTCCGGATGCAGACGATTTAAGTCATATAATCCAACAGTCCGGAGAGTCCACCCGAAAGCTTTGGAATAGGTTCCTCACCAAGAAGAACCAAATTGTCGACTGTCCGGCCGCCAAAGCCTTAGCAGCTTTCAAACACAGCGTCCGAGACGAATGGCTCGCCAGACACCTTGGTTAAGAAAAACCAAGAACAATGGCAGCCCTAACAATCCTCATGACCTGCTTTTGTGCGGGTGAGGACAACTGGTTGGCCCGTAGCAGCACCAACGACCCAAGCACATCCGAAGTCAGGATGGCAATGGTAAACCACGACGCAACAAAAATAAGCGTCGAAATAAAGATGGTAGCCCAGATAACATGACGGTAAACGCCGGATTCAGGGGCTCTCGACCAGGTCAGCGGAAAAAGCCTTTCAAAGGCAACAGAGAAGGACAATCTGGCCTAAACAAAATTCTTGACAAACTCTGTCAGATTCACGGCACCCTAGACAAACCTGCAAATCATACCCACAGAGAATGTTGGGTCTTCAAGCAGGCCGACAAGCTAAACGCCGAACACAAAGGGGAAGAGACACCAAGCGAAGACGAAGATGAACCTCGCCAGCAAAGCACCGGAGGACAGAAAAAGTTCCCACCAGAGGTTAAAACAGTAAACGTGATCCAGGTGACAAAGAGGAGAAGCAATCACGCACTCCGATGCACACGCGCCATAGAGCCCGTCACCCCTAGGCCCAACCCTTGGTCGGCCTGCCCGATCACTTTCGATCGCAGGGATCACGATACACATATTCGGCGCAAAGGACTGACGGCCTTGGTGTTAGACCCAATAATAAATGGGTACCATTTCACAAGGGTCCTCATGGACGGCGGCAGTGATCTAAATATGATATATCAGGACACAGTCCACAAAATGGGGATAGACCCGACACAAATAAGCCACAGTAATACTACCTTCAAGGGAGTAATACCAGGCCTAGAGGCCCACTGCACGGGCTCTCTACTACTAGAGGTGGTATTCGGTTCTCCCGATAACTTCCGGAGTGAGACGTTAACTTTTCACATCGCTCCATTCCAGAGTGATTTTCAAGCACTACTCGGAAGGGCGGCTTTCGCTCGTTTTAACGCAATACCACATTATGCTTTTCTCAAGCTCAAGATTCCTGGTCCATGAGGCGTCATTACAGTTAGCGGAAATACCAACCGTTCTTTATGAACAGAAGAGGACGCGGCGGCTCTAACAGCCGCACACTAGACGGCCTCACCAACCAGAAAAAATGGCAGGTCGTCAAGACCACGGACATGGTTAGACGAGTCCGGCGTTCCATCATACATGCATGAGATTGGTTTTCGCACTCTCATAAAGCGATACCAGGGGCTTCTCGCGTGTAATCAGGGCTAGCCTGGCTCAACTAGGCCTCTCTGGAATTTTGATAATTCACTCTTCTTTTTGGCACGACAACTTTCACCTAAGTTCTTTCCTTTTGCAGGTGATATTCGTGCTACACCCGTCCAGGACACGGCACAACGGAGACACAGGCGCAGACGTGCAGCAGGGACCCGCCCAAAGGTTTCTTTTTAGATTAAGGCCCTGCGTAAACCGTTTTTACTATCTCTTGTTGATCACATCCTCCGGATACTCCACACAACCGAGAAGGATGTCGGCTGTCGGTGTCAAAACCGGCGGATCTCGGGTAGGGGGTCCCGAACTGTGCGTCTAAGGTGGATGGTAAAAGGAGGCAGGGAACACGATGTTTTACCCAGGTTCGGGCCCTCTTGATGGAGGTAAAACCCTACGTCCTGCTTGATTTATTCTTGATGATATGGGTATTACAAGAGTTGATCTACCATGAGATCGGAGAGGCTAAACCCTAGAAGCTAGCCTATGGTATGATTGTATGTTGTCCTACAGACTAAACCCTCCGGTTTATATAGACACCAGAGAGGGTTAGGGTTACACAAGGTCGGTTACAAAGGAGGAAATATCCATATCCGTATTGCCTAGCTTGCCTTCCACGCCAAGTAGAGTCCCATCCGGACACGAGACGAAGTCTTCAATTTAGTATCTTCATAGTCCAATAGTCCGGCAAAAGGATATAGTCCAGCTGTCCAGAGACTCCCTAATCCAGGACTCCCTCAATAGCCCCTGAACCAGGCTTCAATGACGATGAGTCCGGCGTGCAGTATTGTCTTCGGCATTGGAAGGCGGGTTCCTCCTCCGAATACATCACGGAAGAATTTGAATACAAGGATAGTGTCCGATCCTGCAAAATAAGTTCCACATACCACCGTAGAGAGAATAATATTTCCACAAATCTAATCTGCTGACACGTTTTGGCAACATGACATTATGCCATGGCCCGATAATTATTCGAACCGTTTCCTTTAACTAGCCCCGCACATAACGCGAGGCGGTTTTTTGACACGTCTTGTCAAAGCAGAGATCGTGTCCCCCTTATTATGGGATTCTCATCATTACGGGCGTGGGTAACCCAACCGCGCCATCGATTACGGCGCTTGGGGGATAAGCGAGTTTTACCAGGCTAGTGGGGGCGCATAGTTTTGGCCGCCCTTATAAAGGGACAAGGTTTAACCTTTTTCTACCCACGCCTTCTTCCGCCTTGCTCATCCACTCTTGTGCACTAAATCTCCAACACCCAAGTCCACATCCTTCCCCTCAACCTTCTCCAAACATGTCCGGAGCGGGGGGAAAATGGATCGCTTCCTCCGTTACGGAGGGGCACATCAAAAAGCTGCGCGACACCGGATACTTAGCCGCGAATATCGCGCATCGGCTGCCCGCTGCGGGGCAGATCGTTCCTACCCCGGAACCTCATGAGAGGGTAGTTTTCCTCCACCACTTCCTTCGTGGACTGGGGTTTCCCATTCAACCATTCATCCATGGTCTCATGTTCTACTACGGGCTGGACTTTCATGATCTGGCCCCGAACTTCATCCTCAACATTTCAACGTTCATCGTCGTGTGTGAGGCTTTCCTCCGCATCCGGCCCCACTTCGGCATGTGGTTAAAGACCTTCAATATCAAGCCGAAGGGGGTGGGCGGCCAACGAGCAGAATGCGACAGAGCCATGGTGGGCAAGATGCCCAATGTTATATGGCTTGAAGGCTCCTTCGTGGAGACCATAAAGGGGTGGCAATCGGCGTGGTTCTACATCACCGAGCCGCGCGACGCCAAATGGGTGGCTGCCCCCAAGTTTTGATCCGGAATCCCCATGCGGCTCACCTCCTAGAAAGAGAAGGGCATGTCCTGGGGTTCATCGGTAGAGCTGGACGGAGTCCAGAAATGTATCCGGAATATGGCCAGCAAGAAGCTCAAGCTTGTCAATATAGTCCAGGTCATGCTCATCCGCCGGATCCTCCCATGCCAACAACAGGACTTCAACTTGTGGGAGTTCGACCCGGCCCAGCACCAGACTCTGAGCGAGCTCTTCGACACGACACACAAGGACGTCTGGAAGGTGCTGTTCAAGGGCGCCGAGGCCCCTCCCTCCCTCACCGAGGACCGCGGGCTAAGCGCGAAGCACCAAGCGCATTCGGTGAGTTCTATACATCCGGTAGGACATTTATTTCCCCTAGCCTAACCATGTGCGGGGTCTGAGCTCCATGCCTTTGACAGGACTGGGTGGAGACGTCAGGGCAGATTAACTATCCGGCCCCTCTGCCCAAAGACACCGCGGACGCTCTCGTGACGGAGATGCTGACTCCGGCTCCTTACAAGGTGCCGGAGAAGACCAAGAAGGCCAAGGGAACCCGAAAGAGTTCCCGATGCCAGGCGTTATCGGACTTATCGTCTGATAACTCCGCGACGCACTCCTCCCCCAAAGACAAGGAGGAAGATGAAGATGCTCCCCCTCCAGGAAGGCCGCCCCAACCAGGGGGGGGGGGTGAAGGGTCCAAGAAGGGAAGGACTCTCCTTCCGGACTTCTCCACCACCGCCGCCGAAGGCGAAGACGAGTGGCTGCTCAGGGCCAAGCCCTTGGCGAAGTCGTAAGTATTCAGATGCCAGAGTAACTCATAGCATACCTTTGTCGCACTGCCTCTCCTAACGCCGAATTATGACTATGCAGACCGCCACGAGCCCGTATCGACGTATCGTCGGATGGCTCCCTGGGCTCGTCGAATATGGTTAGCGATCCACTTCCGACCGCCACCTCCCCTTGCCCTACGGACAACGCCGAGGTATTTTCTCAAGAGGCACCGGGTCGAGGGGAGACAGTCCCGAAGGCACCCCAAGGCGACCTTTTGGACTCTGGGAGGAGAGGGAAAAAGGCCCCCGAGGGCTTCGGGTTCGGCCCTTAGCCGAACACCGCGCCGGAACCTCCAGTGGTTCCGGACTCGGGCAGGCGGCCTCCTTCCAAGAGGGGCAAGACACCTGTGCCGATGACCTCTGTCCATCCAGAGGCACCGGACAATCTGCTGGGAGCGCTTCGCAGCGCTTCCATCAATGAGGAGCACCGCACTATTATGAGTGCGGTGGTCCAGAAGGTTCAGTCCGCCAAGAGCGGACTGACTGAAGCCTGTGCCAGCCTTCTAACAGGCTTTGAGGTAAGTTGTTAAAATATGGGAAAAATATTACCGCATAGACAGTAGCCCCTGATGCTCTGTTCGGTGTTCACAAAGAAAAGCCGAACAGAGGATCAAACAATATTGCAGGAGTCTAATATAAGTATGTCAATATGCGTATGCAGGCTTCGCTGCTGGCATCTGCCGCACTGACTGCGGAGGTCGCCGCACTGAAGAAGGACCGTAAAGGGTCCAAGGACGAGCTCGGCCTTGCCAAGAGGCAGCTCGAGGAGAACAAAGGTAAGTAGTACCTAGTCTATGGATATGCATAAAAAGAATGCGATTGCAAAATGACAGGATCATCGTAAATTTGCCAGGGGCCATGACCGAGGTGGCGACCCTGAAGCAAGCGCTATCCGAGGCCGAAAACAAAGCGGCCAAGGAGCGCACCGAGCGGGAAAGGCATGAGGCACGGGTGGGCGAGGTGCAGCAAGAGCTCCACGCTCTCGTGACGAAGCACGAGGCGTTGGAGCTTGACTTGAAGACGCGAGAGTCTGAGCTTGCCGCAGCCCTCGAGAGCGCAAAGAGTGCCAAGGCTGAAGCCCAAAAGGCCCTCCAGGAGATTGATGCGATGAAGAATATAGTGGCGGGTAAGGCATTCTATATGCAAAACAAGCATGTGAAAGTAAATTACCTATTACTTACCCGAATCCGGAGCTCTCCAGGAGCATTCGCAGATTTGCCCCGCAGTGTGTCGGATGCCGCACAGTTTTACCAGGTCGAGGAGGGAAGCTCAACGGAGAAGTTGTTCTGGGCCCAATATACTGGGAGCGAACACCCGGTGCCTATGAGCGACCAGCTAAAGCAGCTGGTCGAGCTACACAAGGCGGCCGAACAGGCCATGAAGGGCTTTATAGTACGGCTGTGGCCTGGCGACGCCCTTCCGAACAGCTACTTCGGCCTGGTGAGGCAGCTTGTGGATGCCTGCCCACGGCTGGAAGTCGTCAAGCGGTCCGTCTGCATCGAAGGTGCACGCCAGGCTTTCGCCCGTGTGAAGGTGCAATGGGCCAAGCTAGACGCCGTGAAGCTGGTCAAGGAAGGGCCACCGGAGGGCAAGGAGCATTGCCACCCCGAGATGTACTATGAGGGTGTCCTGAAGGGTGCTCGTCTCATAGCAGACGAGTGTACGAAAGATATAATATTCGAGTAAACTCGCTCGTGTAATCCTGTAGTTATGAAAACTTGTTCATATGCGCTATGCAACGCTTGTTTGAATTTAAAATATTACCTTCTGTTCGGCTGTTTATCAAATCTGAGAGATGGCTAGTCGTCTGCTTCTTCCCCCACTCCACGAGTGCTGGGGTGTTCGGGATAAACCTGAGCACTCTTGTTCCCATTGTTGGGTCCTTCGAGGGAGGTGCTCAGCACAACGAACAAGGCAATTGGACTATAATGCGTTATCACTCTCACTTAGCCATAGAATTCTATAATTTTAAATTTCGGCGAAGCCCCTAGTATTCGGAAGGCCGAACTCGGGGCGCGATACACGCCTTAAGCCAGACAGGGCCGACTCCTCGCTCTAAGTGGCATAAGTCTTTAAGGACTCGAAAACCTCTCGAACAGCGACCAGTCTCCCGCCTTATCATGACAGTCAGTTTTAGCTTTCTCTACTGAGGTGCTTAGCCCAGCAGAACCGGGGCACAATCGCAGTAGTTCTCCCAGTGCCACCTTAGCCGATATAGCGGAACGTAAGGTACCAAAACATGGGAGCCGGGCAAACCCAACTATTGACCCAAGACATGATTCGGAGCTGATGCATATAATGCTATAAGTTCGGGGTGCCGCACTGTTGAAAGTGTCCGGACTTCTCACGCTGTATTGTGGGGTATGCTTAAGCCCCTAGCGTATTGGCCCTACCAGAGTGTACGGGTGCTGGATGTCATGAATGAACACACACACACACACACAGATATATATATATATATATATATATATATATATATATATATATATAAGAAGAATGCAATAATAGTCTTAATGCTATGCATTGTTTATTCAAAAAGGTGCGTTAAAGCAGAATGATACATGCAGTGCAATAAGCAAAAAGTAGGACTATGTCCCCTCCAAGGGCGAGCTGAAGAATAGTATTAAGGCAAGTATTACACTCGTTATCGTAATCCACCTGGGAGTTCCGTGGTGTGACGTAGCTTTCTGCCTTCTTGGTTGCTGCATCATATGTTCGGCAATCATGCTGCCGGACCGGGTTTCCAGAGATTAAAGTCCTGAAAAGAAAAAAAAGAAAACGGGAAGCCCCTAGTGCGGTTTAAGCCACGTCTTGGGGCGTGCCGTAGTCATGCCCCCCTCCCCGCCTATTCCCATGGTATTTTTAATGCGTAATTATGTATGCGTGGCACGAATTTTGCCGTTTGGCTTGGGCCGGGGTTGGGGCCGCATTGCTATGCGAGCTCGGAACGTGCCAGGCGGTCCTGTTGCTGATTACTCCGGGCGCGCTTGAAGGTGTTTGGGTCCTTAAACGCCGAACTAGTGGATTGCCTTAAGAGGCTGCTTTGCGCTTCCGCTGCGAGGGCCGCAGTGTGCTCCTCCGTTCGGAGAGAGCACTCTGTGTTTCCGTTAACTATAATGACCCCCTGAGGTCCTGGCATCTTGAGCTTGAGGTATGCATAATGCGGTACCGCATTGAATCTCGCAAATGCAGTTCGCCCGAGTAGTGCATGATAACCACTGTGGAACGGGACTATATCGAAGATTAACTCTTTGCTTTGGAAGTTATCCGGGGATCCGAAGACCACTTCTAGTGTGACTGAGCCTATGCAATGGGCCTCTACACCTGGTATGACGCCTTTAAAGGTCATTTTTGTGGGTTTGATCCTTGAGGGGTCTATACCCATTTTGCGCACTGTGTCCTGGTAAAGCAGGTTCAGGCTGCTGCCGCCATCCATAAGGACTCGAGTGAGGTGAAATCCGTCAATGATTAGGTCTAGGACCAGTGCGGCGAATCCGCCATGATGGATACTAGTGGGGTGGTCCCTGCGATCGAAGGTGATCGGACAGGAGGACCATGGGTTGAACTTTGGGGCGACTGGCTCCAACGCATATACGTCCCTGAGCGCAAGCTTCCGCTCCCTCTTGGGGATGTGGGTTGCATATATCATGTTCACCGTCCGCACTTGTGGGGGGAACCTCTTCTGTCCTCCGGTGTTCGGCTGCCGGGGCTCTTCCTCGTCATCGCTATGTGGCCCCTTATCTTTGTTTTCGACATTTAACTTGCCGGCCTGCTTGAATACCCAACAATCCCTATTGGTGTGGTTGGCTGGCTTGTCGGGGGTGCCGTGTATTTGACACGAGCGATCGAGTATGCGGTCCAAACTGGACAGGCCCGGAGTGCTTCTTTTAAATGACTTTTTCTGCTAACCGGGTTTAGAGCGTTTGAATCCGGCATTGACTGCTGTATCCTCGGTATTGTCGCTGTTAATGCGGAGCTTATGTTTGTTGTGACGTGACCTGCCATTGCCGTCCTTGGTATCCGAAGTACCACGGTTCTTTGATATGTTATTACTACGAGCCATCCAACTGTCTTCTCCCGCACAAAAGCGGGTCATGAGTGTCGTGAGGGCTGCCATAGATTTTGTCTTTTCCCGACCAAGGTGCCGGGCTAGCCACTCGTCGCGGATGTTGTGTTAAAAAGCTGCTAGGGCCTCTACATTTGGACAGTCAATGATTTGATTTTTCTTTGTTAGGAACCGTGTCCAGAATTGCCTGGCCGATTCTTCTGGCTGCTGAATTATATGGCTCAGGTCATCGGCGTCTGGTGGTCGCACATAAGTGCCCTGAAAGTTGTCGAGGAATGCGGCTTCCAGATCTTCCCAACAACCAATGGACTCTGCTGGCAAGCTGTTGAGCCAATGCCGATCTGGTCCTTTAAGTTTGAGTGGGAGGTATTTGATTGCGTGTAGGTCATTACCGCGGGCCATGTGGATGTGCAGGAGGAAATCTTCGATCCATACCGCAGGATCTGTCATCCCGTCGTATGATTCTATGTTTACGGGTTCTGGGATTTGATGATCCATTACTTCATCTGTGAAGCATAAGGGGTGTGCGGCACCTCTGTACTGGGCTATATCGCGACACAACTCCAATGAGTCTTGCCCGTTGTGTTCGGCCCGGCCGGATTTACTTTTACTGTATCCGGCGTGACGTTTATCATCTCGCATAGTGGTGCACCCTCGTGATCCGTAGATCGAACTTGCATGTTTTGCTTTGTCCTCCAATACGTCTCGCAGGTTTGGCGTATTTCCCCAGGCCTTTTTATTTGAATGGCGTCGGGGTGCAGGCTGAGCTTTTGGCTGGAATGCCTCTCTATCGCGACCATGAGGTGGCCGATCAGCCGCGTCATACGCTTCTTCCTCCAGTCGGGGTAGCAACCTGCATTTTGGGTAACTCTTGGAGGGGCGTTCGAGTTTATATTCCTCAGCCGCCAGGACTTCAGTCCATCTGTCAGCTACCAGATCTTGATCAGCTTGAAGCTGCTGCTTCTTCTTCTTAAGGCTATTTGCTGTGGCTATAAGCCGACGCTTGAAGCGCTCTTATTCAACGGGATCCTCTGGAACGACGAATTCGTCATCGTCGAGGCTTGCCTCGTCTTCGGAGGGAGGCATGTAATTGTCATCCTCCTCCTTTTCATCTGCCGCTCTCTCAGGAGGGCTGGCATCTCCATCCTCCTGCCCTAAATCTTGCTGGAGGGGATTGTTGCCGTCTTCGGCACTATCCGGAGTGCTATTATCTCCTGTGCCGATATCACCACTTTTGTTTTGGCGGGACTTAGAGTGGCGCCACTGACGTCGGCGCTTGGGTTGCTTCTTGGAGGGGTCATCCTCCGATGTTCTGTCGCTATTGCCCTCTTTGGGTGTGTCCACCATATATGTATATCATATGATGAGGTGGCTTTCCAGTGCCCTATAGGCGCTGGTTCCTGTTCGTCTCCTGTGTCGTCGCCATACCGTCGATGTCTTCGGAGTCGAAGTCGAGCATGTCGGTCAAATCATCAACAGTGGCTATAAAATGGGTGGTGGGTGGGCGTCGAATTTCTTCGTCGCCCGCATCCCAATCCTGCCGGTCATAATCCAGCCAGGACTCTCCTGACAAAGAGAGAGACCTTAATGAGTTCAGTATGTCGCCAAAGGGCGAGTGCTGAAAAATATCCGCGGAGGTAAACTCCATGATTGGCGCTCAATCGGATTCGACAGGAACAGGCGCAAGCGGTTCGGAGTCCGTGTCTGGAGAAGGATCCGGCAGTTTGACAACATGGCTCTCATGAAGGGTAAGGTCGATATTCGGCTCAATCGCCACTGAGGATACGGCCTCCGTGATGGGGTCCATCGACCTGTCCACGGATGGCGCAACTGGCTCCGAATTAAGGCTCAGAGCGGATGCGGGTGCGGCCTCCAGGGCACTGTTCGGCGGCAGAGCTAAATCATGCCCATCATGACAGTGCGGCGCACTCGGCAGGGGCTCGAATCCGTCGAAGATCAAGTCTCTGCGGATATAGGCCGTGTAGTTTAAGCTTCCAAACCTGACCTGATGGCCAGGGGCGTAGCTTTCAATCTGCTCCAGATGGCCAAGCGAATTGGCCCGCAGTGCAAAGCCACCGAATACAAAAATATGTCCAGGGAGAAAAGTCTCACCCTGGACTGCATCGCTAATGATGATCGAAGGAGCCATCAAGCCTGATGATGACGACACAGAGGAACTCTCAATGAAAGCACCAATGTCGGTGTCAAAACCGGCGGATCTCGGGTAGGGGGTCCCGAACTGTGCGTCTAAGCGGATGGTAACAGGAGGCAGAGAACACGATGTTTTACCCAGGTTCGGGCCCTCTTGATGGTGGTAAAACCCTACGTCCTGCTTGATTTATTCTTGATGATATGGGTATTACAAGAGTTGATCTACCACGAGATCAGAGAGGCTAAACCCTAGAAGCTAGCCTATGGTATGTTTGTATGTTGTTCTACGGACTAAACCCTCCAGTTTATATAGACACCGGAGAGGGTTAGGGTTACACAAGGTCGGTTACAAAGGAGGAAATATCCATATCCGTATTGCCTAGATTGCCTTCCACGCCAAGTAGAGTCCCATCCGGACACGAGATGAAGTCTTCAATTTAGTATCTTCATAGTCCAATAGTCCGGCAAAAGGATATAGTCCGGCTGTCCGGAGACCCTCTAATCCAGGACTCCCTCACCGACATTATTGGCATGTGGCCACGCCAGGATTTCGCACGTACCTGGACACATGGGGTTTCTTATAAAGGGCATTGTTTAGCCCGGTATATGTTATAAAGACCAAACACCTTACGGAGTGTTCGGTGTCGCGAGTTTGGCCCTATATGCATCAGCTCCGAATCATGTCTTTGGTCAAATATTGGGTTTGCCCGGCTCCCACATTTTGGTACCTTACATTCCGTTATATCGGCTAAGGTAGCACTAGGAGAACTACTACGATTGTGCCTTGGTTTATCCGGATGAGCACCTCAGTAGAGAAAGCCGAAAACTGACTGTCATGATATAGCGAGAGGCTGGTCAACCACTCGATGACTAATCGGAATATTCAGGATTGCTCCGCATTAACGAAGGGCTGTTTCCCGGTCATGTACGTACGCGCCCCGTATTCGGATGAGCACAGAAGTACCAGGGGCTATATAGTAGCCCCCCCTGTCAAACTCCTATGGCTAAGTGAAAGTGTTAAAGCAATATAGTCCGATTGCCTCGTTCGCTACGCTATCACCTCCTTAACGGACCAAGACGTTGGATCAAGTGTGGATATGCATCTTTTGCGAACACCCCCGCATTATATGCGTGGGGGTGGAAGCCGACGACTGCAAACTTTCAGGTTATATACATATATACATAAACGCCCGCACAGGAGGCATCATAGTACTTTCTGTTGGGGAACGTAGCAGAAATTCAAAATTTTCCTACGTGTCACCAAGATCTATCTATGGAGAGACTAGCAACGAGGGGAAGGAGAGTGCATCTACATACCCTTGTAGATCGCTAAGCGGAAGCGTTCAAGTGAACGGGGTTGATGGAGTCGTACTCGTCGTGATTCAGATCACCGATGATCCTAGTGCCGAACGGACAGCACCTCCGCGTTCAACACACGTACAGCTCGACGATGTATCCCACGCCTTGATCCAGCAAGGAGAGAGGGAGAGGTTGAGGAAGACTCCATCCAGCAGCAGCACAACGGCGTGGTGGTGATGGAGGAGCGTGGCAATCCTGCAGGGCTTCGCCAAGCACCTACGGGAGAGGAGGAGGTGTCACGGGAGGGAGGGAGGCGCCAAGGGCTCAGGTATGGATGCCCTCCCTCCCCTCCAATATATATAGGGGCAGGGGAGAGGGGGGAGGCGCAGCCTTGCCCCTTCCTCCAAGGAAAGGGTGCGGCTAAGAGGGGGGGAGGAGTCCATCCTCCCCAAGGCACCTCGGAGGTGCCTTCCCCCTTTAGGACTCTCCCCTTTTTCCTATATCTTGGCGCATGGGCCTCTAGGGGCTAGTGCCCTTGGCCCATGTAGGCCAAGACGCACCCCCTACAGCCCATGTGGCCCCCCGGGGCAGGTGGCCCCACCCGGTGGGCCCCCGGGACCCTTCCGGTGGTCCCGGTACAATACCGATGACCCCGAAACTTGTCCCGATGGCCGAAACAGGACTTCCTATATATAAATCTTTACCTCCGAACCATTCCGGAACTCCTCATGACGTCCGGGATCTCATCCGGGACTCCGAACAACATTCGGTAACCACATACAAGCTTCCTTTATAACCCTAGCGTCATCGAACCTTAAGTGTGTAGACCCTACGGGTTCGGGAGACATGCAGACATGACCGAGATGTTCTCCGGTCAATAACCAACAGCGGGATCTGGATACCCATGTTGGCTCCCACATGTTCCACGATGATCTCATCGGATGAACCACGATGTCAAGGACTCAATCGATCCCGTATACAATTCCCTTTGTCTAGCGGTATTTTACTTGCCCGAGATTCGATTGTCGGTATACCGATACCTTGTTCAATCTCGTTACCGGCAAGTCTCTTTACTCGTTCCGTAACACATCATCCTGTGATCAACCCCTTGGTCACATTGTGCACATTATGATGATGTCCTACCGAGTGGGCCCAGAGATACCTCTCCGTTTACACGGAGTGACAAAATCCCAATCTCGATTCGTGCCAACCCAACAGACACTTTCAAAGATACCCGTAGTGTACCTTTATAGCCACCCAGTTACGTTGTGACGTTTGGCACACCCAAAGCACTCCTACAGTATCCGGGAGTTGCACAATCTCATGGTCTAAGGAAATGATACTTGACATTAGAAAAGCTTTAGCATACGAACTACATGATCTTGTGCTAGGCTTAGGATTGGGTCTTGTCCATCACATCATTCTCCTAATGATGTGATCCCGTTATCAACGACATCCAATGTCCATGGTCAGGAAACCGTAACCATCTATTGATTAACGAGCTAGTCAACTAGAGGCTTACTAGGGACATGGTGTTGTCTATGTATCCACACATGTATCTGAGTTTCCTATCAATACAATTCTAGCATGGATAATAAACGATTATCATGAACAAGGAAATATAATAATAATCAATTTATTATTGCCTCTAGGGCATATTTCCAACAGTCTCCCACTTGCACTAGAGTCAATAATCTAGTTCACATCGATATGTGATTAACACTCAAGGTCACATCTCCATGTGACTAACACCCAAAGAGTTTACTAGAGTCAATAATCTAGTTCACATTTACCATGTGATTAACACTCGATGAGTTCTGGGTTTGATCATGTTATGCTTGTGAGAGAGGTTATAGTCAACGGGTCTGAACCTTTCAGATCCGTGTGTGCTTTACAAATATCTATGTCATCTCCTAGATGCAGCTACCACGTTCTATTTGGAGCTATTCCAAATAACTGTTCTACTTGGAGCTATTCTAAATTGTTGCTCCATTATACGTATCCGGTATCTCTACTCAGAGCTATCCGGATAGGTGTTAAGCTTGCATCGACGTAACCCTTTACGACGAACTCTTTTACCACCTCCATAATTGAGAAAATTCCTTAGTCCACTAGTTACTAAGGATAACTTTGACCGCTGTCCTGTGATCCATTCTTGGATCACTCTTGTACCCCTTGACTGACTCATGGTAAAGCACACTTCAGGTGCGGTACACAGCATAGCATACTGTAGAGCCTATGTCTTAAGCATAGGGGACGACCTTCGTTCCTTTCTCTCTATTCTGCCATGGTCGAGCTTTAAGTCTTAACTTCATACCTTACAACTCAGGCAAGAACTCCTTCTTTGACTGATCCATCTTGAACACCTTCAAGATCACGTCAAGGCATGTGCTCACGTCAAGATCACGTCGGTATACCGATACCTTGTTCAATCTCGTTACCGGCAAGTCTCTTTACTCGTTCCGTAACACATCATCCCGTGATCAACCCCTTGGTCACATTGTGCACATTATGATGATGTCCTACCGAGTGGGCCCAGAGATACCTCTCCGTTTACACGGAGTGACAAAATCCCAATCTCGATTCGTGCCAACCCAACAGACACTTTCAGAGATACCCGTAGTGTACCTTTATAGCCACCCAGTTACGTTGTGACGTTTGGCACACCCAAAGCACTCCTACGGTATCCGGGAGTTGCACAATCTCATGGTCTAAGGAAATGATACTTGACATTAGAAAAGCTTTAGCATACGAACTACATGATCTTGTGCTAGGCTTAGGATTGGGTCTTGTCCATCACATCATTCTCCTAATGATGTGATCCCGTTATCAACGACATCCAATGTCCATGGTCAGGAAACCGTAACCATATATTGATTAACGAGCTAGTCAACTAGAGGCTTACTAGGGACATGGTGTTGTCTATGTATCCACACATGTATCTGAGTTTCCTATCAATACAATTCTAGCATGGATAATAAACGATTATCATGAACAAGGAAATATAATAATAATCAATTTATTATTGCCTCTAGGGCATATTTCCAACAGTCTCCCACTTGCACTAGAGTCAATAATCTAGTTCACATCGATATGTGATTAACACTCAAGGTCACATCCCCATGTGACTAACACCCAAAGAGTTTACTAGAGTCAATAATCTAGTTCACATTTACCATGTGATTAACACTCGATGAGTTCTGGGTTTGATCATGTTATGCTTGTGAGAGAGGTTATAGTCAACGGGTCTGAACCTTTCAGATCCGTGTGTGCTTTACAAATCTCTATGTCATCTCCTAGATGCAGTTACCACGTTCTATTTGGAGCTATTCCAAATAACTGTTCTACTTGGAGCTATTCTAAATTGTTGCTCCATTATACGTATCCGGTATCTCTACTCAGAGCTATCCGGATAGGTGTTAAGCTTGCATCGACGTAACCCTTTACGACGAACTCTTTTACCACCTCCATAATTGAGAAAAATCCTTAGTCCACTAGTTACTAAGGATAACTTTGACCGCTGTCCTGTGATCCATTCTTGGATCACTCTTGTACCCCTTGACTGACTCATGGTAAAGCACACTTCAGGTGCGGTACACAGCATAGCATACTGTAGAGCCTATGTCTTAAGCATAGGGGACGACCTTCGTTCCTTTCTCTCTATTCTGCCATGATCGAGCTTTAAGTCTTAACTTCATACCTTACAACTCAGGCAAGAACTCCTTCTTTGACTGATCCATCTTGAACACCTTCAAGATCACGTCAAGGCATGTGCTCATTTGAAAGTACTATTAAGCGTTTTGATCTATCCTTATAGATCTTGATGATCAATGTTCAAGTAGCTTAATCCAGGCTTTTCCATTGAAAAATACTTTCCAAATAACCCTTTATGCTTTCCAGAAATTCTACGTCATTTCCGATCATTAATATGTCAACAACATATACTCATCAGAAATTCTATAGTGCTCCCACTCACTTCTTTGGAAATACAAGTTTCTCATAAACTTTGTATACACCCAAAATCTTTGATCATCATCAAAGCATACATTCCAACTCCGAGATGTTCACTCCAGTCCTCAGAAGGATTGCTGGAGCTTTGCATACTTATTAGCATATTTCAGGATGGACAAAACCTTTCGGTTGTATCACATACAACCTTTCCTCAAAAATCGTCGAGGAAACAATGTTTTGACATCCTATCTGCAAGATTTCATAAATAATGCAGTAATTGCTAATATAATTCCAACAGACTCTTAGCATCGCTACGAGTGATAAAGTCTCATCGTAGTCAACTCCTTGAACTTGTCGAAAAACATCTTAACGACAAGTCGAGCTTTCTCAATGGTGGCACTTACCATCATTGTCTGTCTTCCTTTTGAAATCCATCTGTACCTAACAGCCTTACGACCATCAAGTAGTTCTTCCAAAGTCTACACTTTGTTTTCATACATGGATCCTCTCTCGGGTTTTATGGCCTTGAGCCATTTATCGGAATCCGGGCCCACCATCGCTTCTCCATAGCTCGTAGGTTCATTGTTGTCCAGCAACATGACTTACGAGACAGGATTACGTACCACTCTGAAGTAGTACGCATCCTTGTCATCCCACGAGGTTTGGTAGTGACTCGATCCGAAGTTTCATGATCACTATCATAAGCTTCCACTTCAGTTGGTGTACGTGCCACAGGAACAACTTCCTGTGCCCTGCTACACACTTGTTGAAGTGACGGTTCAATAACCTCATCAAGTCTCCACCATCCTCCCACTCAACTTTTCGAGAGAAACCTTTCCTCGAAAAAGGACCCGATTCAAGAAACAATCCCTATTGCTTTCGGATCTGAATTAGGAGGTATACCCAACTGTTTTTGGGTGTCCTATGAAGATGCATTTTATCTGCTTTGGGTTCGAGCTTATCAACCTGAAACCTTTTCACATAAGCGTCGCAGCCCCAAACTTTCAAGAAATGGCAACTTAGGTTTCTCCAAACCATAGTTCATACGGTGTCGTCTCAATGAAATTATGTGGTGCCCTATTTAAAGTGAATGTGGTTGTCTCTAATGCCTAACCCATGAACGATAGTGGTAACTCGATAAGAGACATCATGGTATGCACCATATCCAATAGGGTGCAACTATGACGTTTGGACACACCATCACACTATGGTGTTCTAGGCTGTATCAGTTGTGAAACAATTTCCACAATGTCTTAATTCTGTGCCAAACTCGTGATTCAGATATTCATCTCTATGATCATATCATAGATCTTTTATCCTCTTGTCACGACGATCTTTCAACTTCACACTGAAATTACTTGAACCTTTCAATAATTCAGACTCGTGATTCATCAAGTAAATATACTCAACATCTACTCGAATCATCTGTGAAGTAAGAACATAACGATATTCACTGCATGCCTCAGCACTCATTGGACTGCACACATCAAAATGTGTTACTTCCAACAAGTTGCTATCTTGTTCCATCTTACTGAAAACGAGGCTTTTCAGTCATCTTGCCCATGTGGTATGATTTGCATGTCCCAAGTGATTCAAAATCAAGTGACTCAAAACGGTCCATTTGCATGGAGTTTCTTCATGCATATACACCAATAGACATGGTTCGCATGTCTCAAACTTTTCAAAAACGAGTGAGCCCAAAATCCATCAATATGGAGCTTCTTCATGCATTTTATACCGATATGACTTACGTGGCAGTGCCACAAGTAGGTGGTACTATCATTACTATCTTTTGGCATGAACATGTGTATCACTATGATCGAGATTTAATAAACCATTCATTTTAGGTGTAAGACCATTGAAGGTATTATTCAAATAAACAGAGTAACCATTATTCTCCTTAAATGAATAACCGTATTGCGATAGACGTAATCCAATCATGTCTATGCTCAACGCAAACACCAAATAACAATTATTTAGGTTTAACACCAATCTCTTTGGTAGAGGGAGCGTGCGATGCTTGATCATATCAAGCTTGGAAAAACTTCCAACACATATCGTCAGCTCACCTTTAGCTAGTCTCCGTTTATTCCGTAGCCTTTTGTTTCGAGTTACTAACACTTAGCAACCGAACCGGTATCTAATACACTGGTGCTACTAGGAGTACTAGCAAAGTACACATTAACACAATGTATATCCAATATACTTCTATCGACCTTGCCAGCCTTCTTATCTACCAAGTATCTAGGGTAATTCTGCTCTAGTGGTTGTTCCCCTTATTACAGAAGCACTTAGTCTCGGGTTTGGGTTTTACCTTGGGTTTCTTCACTAGAGCAGCAGCTGATTTGCCGTTTCATGAAGTATCCCTTCTTGCCCTTGCCCTTCTTGAAACTAGTGGTTTCACCAACCATCAACAATTGATGCTCCTTCTTGATTTCTACTTTCGCGGTGTCAAATATCGCGAATACCTCAAGGATCATCATATCTATCCCCGATATGTTATAGTTCATCACGAAGCTCTAACAGCTTGGTGGCAATGACTTTGGAGAACCATCACTGTCTTATCTGGAAGATCAACTCCCACTCGATTCAAATGATTGTTGTACTCAGACAATCTGAGCACAAGCTCAACAATTGAGCTTTTCTCCTTAGTTTGCAGGTTAAGAAAGTCATCGGAGGTCTTATACCTCTTGACATGGGCACGAGCCTAAAATCCCAATTTCAGCCCTCAAAACATCTCATATGTTTCGCGATGTTTCAAAAACGTCTTTGGTGCCTCAACTCTAAACCGTTTAACTGAACTATCACGTAGTTATCAAAACGTGTATGTCAGATGTTCGCAACAACCACAGACAACGTTCGAGGTTCAGCACACTGAGCGGTGCATTAAGGACATAAGCCTTCTATGAAGCAATGAGGACAATCCTCAGTTTACGGACCTAGTCCGCATAATTGCTATTATCAACTTTCAACTAATTTTTCTCTAGGAACATATCTAAACAGTAGAACTATAGCGTGAGCTACGACATAATTTGCAAAAACCTTTTGACTATGTTCAGGATAATTAAGTTCATCTTATGAACTCCCACTCAGATAGACATCCCTCTAGTCATCTAAGTGATTACATGATCCGAGTCAAACTAGGCCATGTCCGATCATCACGTGAGACGGACTAGTCATCATCGGTGAACATCTTCATGTTGATCGTATCTTCTATACGACTCATGTTCGACCTTTCGGTCTCCGTGTTCCGAGGCCATGTCTGTACATGATAGGCTCGTCAAGTTAACCCTAAGTGTTTCACGTGTGTAAATTTGTCTTACACCCGTTGTATGTGAACGTTAGAATCTAACACCCGATCATCACGTGGTGCTTCGAAACACGAACTGTCGCAACGGTGCACAGTTAGGGGAGAACACTTCTTGAAATTGTTGTAAGGGATCATCTTATTTACTACCGTCGTTCTAAGCAAATAAGATGTATAAACATGATAAACATCACATGCAATCAAATAGTGACATGATATGGCCATCATCACTTTGCTCCTTTTGATCTCCATCTTCGGGGCTCCATGATCATCATCGTCACCAGCATGACACCATGATCTCCATCATCATGATCTCCATCATCGTGTCTTCATGAAGTTGCCTCGCCAACTATTACTTCTACTACTATGGCTAGGTTAGCAATAAAGTAAAGTAATTACATGACGTTTAAGTTGACACGCAGGTCACAAATAAATAAAGACAACTCCTATGGCTCCTGCCAGTTGTCATACTCATCGACATGCAAGTCGTGATTCCTATTACAAGAACATGATAAATCTCATACATCACATATATCATTCATCACATCCTTTTTGGCCATATCACATCACATAGCATACCCTGCAAAAACAAGTTAGACGTCCTCTAATTGTTGTTTGCATGTTTTACGTGGCTGCTATGGGTTTCTAGCAAGAACGTTTCTTACCTACGCATGAACCACAATGTGATATGCCAATTGCTATTTACCCTTCATAAGGACCCTTTTCATCGAATCCGATCCGACTAAAGTGGGAGAGACAGACACCCGCCAGCCACCTTATGCAACTAGTGCATGTTTGTCGGTGGAACCGGTCTCACGTAAGCGTACGTGTAAGGTTGGTCCGGGCCGCTTCATCCCACGATGCCGCCGAATCAAGATAAGACTAGTAACGGCAAGCATATTGAACAATATTGACGCCCACAACTACTTTGTGTTCTACTCATGCAAAGAATCTACGCAATAGACCTAGCTCATGATGCCACTGTTGGGGAACGTAGCAGAAATTCAAAATTTTCCTATGTGTCACCAGGATCTATCTATGGAGAGACTAGCAACGAGGGGAAGGAGAGTGCATCTACATACCCTTGTAGATCGCTAAGCGGAAGCGTTCAAGTGAACGGGGTTGATGGAGTCGTACTCGTCGTGATTCAGATCACCGATGATCCTAGTGCCGAACGGACAACACCTCCGCGTTCAACACACGTACAGCTCGACGATGTCTCCCACGCCTTGATCCAGCAAGGAGAGAGGGAGAGGTTGAGGAAGACTCCATCCAGCAGCAGCACAACGGCGTGGTGGTGATGGAGGAGCGTGGCAATCCTGCAGGGCTTCGCCAAGCACCTACGGGAGAGGAGGAGGTGTCACGGGAGGGAGGGAGGCGCCAAGGGCTCAGGTATGGATGCCCTCCCTCCCCTCCACTATATATAGGGGAAGGGGAGAGGGGGGAGGCGCAGCCTTGCCCCTTCCTCCAAGGAAAGGGTGCGGCTAAGAGGGGGGAGGAGTCCATCCTCCCCAAGGCACCTCGGAGGTGCCTTCCCCCTTTAGGACTCTCCCCTTTTTCCTATATCTTGGCGCATGGGCCTCTAGGGGCTGGTGCCCTTGGCCCATGTAGGCCAAGGCGCACCCCCTACAGCCCATGTGGCCCCCCGGGGCAGGTGGCCCCACCCGGTGGGCCCCCGGGACCCTTCCGGTGGTCCCGGTACAATACCGATGACCCCGAAACTTGTCCCGATCGCCGAAACAGGACTTCCTATATATAAATCTTTACCTCCGAACCATTCCGGAACTCCTCGTGACGTCCGGGATCTCATCCGGGACTCCGAACAACATTCGGTAACCACATACAAGCTTCCTTTATAACCCTAGCGTCATCGAACCTTAAGTGTGTAGACCCTACGGGTTCGGGAGACATGCAGACATGACCGAGATGTTCTCCGGTCAATAACCAACAGCGGGATCTGGATACCCATGTTGGCTCCCACATGTTCCACGATGATCTCATCGGATGAACCACGATGTCAAGGACTCAATCGATCCCGTATACAATTCCCTTTGTCTAGCGGTATTTTACTTGCCCGAGATTCGATCGTCGGTATACCGATACCTTGTTCAATCTCTTTACCGGCAAGTCTCTTTACTCGTTCCGTAACACATCATCCCGTGATCAACCCCTTGGTCACATTGTGCACATTATGATGATGTCCTACCGAGTGGGCCCAGAGATACCTCTCCGTTTACACGGAGTGACAAAATCCCAATCTCGATTCGTGCCAACCCAACAGACACTTTCAGAGATACCCGTAGTGTAGCTTTATAGCCACCCAGTTACGTTGTGACGTTTGGCACACCCAAAGCACTCCTACGGTATCCGGGAGTTGCACAATCTCATGGTCTAAGGAAATGATACTTGACATTAGAAAAGCTTTAGCATACGAACTACATGATCTTGTGCTAGGCTTAGGATTGGGTCTTGTCCATCACATCATTCTCCTAATGATGTGATCCCGTTATCAACGACATCCAATGTCCATGGTCAGGAAACCGTAACCATCTATTGATTAACGAGCTAGTCAACTAGAGGCTTACTAGGGACATGGTGTTGTCTATGTATCCACACATGTATCTGAGTTTCCTATCAATACAATTCTAGCATGGATAATAAACGATTATCATGAACAAGGAAATATAATAATAATCAATTTATTATTGCCTCTAGGGCATATTTCCAACACTTTCGGGCAAAAGTATAAATACGGCCTTAATTAATTCAGAAAAACATTGTTTGTACAATGGGACTACATGTCACTGGAAAATAATATTCTTCGAGCACTGAGCCTCTATCGAACGAGCGCCTTCAAGGACTTCTTCAAAGTAGTGCTCGGCAGCCACTCGGCCTATGGCCGAACCCTTTGCCGCAACAGTGGTGGCCTCCATCTCCGCCCAGTATGTTTTGACATGGGCAAGGGCCATCCGCGCACCTTCTATGCACGCCGATCTCTTTACAGCATCGATGCGTGGCACAACATCAAGGAATTGTTGCACTAAGCTAAAGTAGCTATTCGGCCTTGGCCCTCCCGGCCACAGGTGATCCACAACGAACCTCATGGCATGTCCGGACAACCTATGGAACTCGGCCCAACCAGTCAATCGCTCATTCAGCAGCAGCAGACGGACTGGAGCGTGAAACTGTGACCAGAACAGCTTTTCCACTTCGGGACCTTTCTGATCCTTGAAGTACTCGGCTGCATCAGCAGCACTTGCAGCCAAATCCATGTACGCGTCCGCAGAACTCCATAGCCGGTCCAGAGGAGCATACTTCGGATCTCCGAACTTAGTCCACAACAAGAAGGGCTTCCCAGACATGATATCTACAGCTTGATTCAGCTCCTCCTTCGTCGCTCTAATTTTGGAGCGGGCTTCCTTGGCAGCCACCCGGGCCTTCTCCAGGTCCGTCACCTTCGCCCGGTTTTCTTCTTCAAGAAGCTGGTAACGGTCAGCAGCATCTTTTAACTCTACAGCCATCTTGGCTATTTTTTCCTTGCTCTCGCAATGCGTGACTTGTTCGGCTCTTAACTCTTCGGCCGCCTTTAAAGCGGCCGCATTGCTACTCCTCGCTTGCTCCTTGGCTCGGGCAAGCTCCGCCCGAAGGGTCTCCACGGTGGCAGCTCCATCTGCAGTCACAACATATTAAAGATACTGGCATCATGCTGCTCTTATTATGTGACGATCACCAGAAAAATCACTCACCCTGTGCTTCGTCAAGCCGCTTGTTGACAAGCAAGATGTCAGCATCTGCCGCATCTAGTTGCCGCTTTAGTTCGGCAAACCCATCAGTCCGGCTAGCCACCGGAGCTTCAACCACCTGCACATAAAGGCGGTCTGGTTATTACCTGGGAATATGATCCTCTGTTTGCCGCCGTCCTCGACGACAACCAGAGTCTCAGGGGCTACTATCTGCATGGGCATACCTAACATATGCGGTATTATTAAAAGCATACATTATTTCACGTACCTCGAAGCCATTCAGCAGACTCATAAAAGCTTCATGCAAACCGCTTTCAGCGGATGAAATCCTTTCAATTACCGTACCCATTAGCGTACGATGCACTTCCGAGATGGCAACTTGCCCCAGAAGATCCTTCAGCGCGTCCGACCACACACCATACAGACCCTTGTTGTCGCTCTCCTTAGGAGTCGGATACTGGGGATTCCGGGCAGCCAAAGGGTTCTCCTCTGGCCCAGTGGATCCGGAGATACCCTTCGCGACGACACTTCAAGGTCGCCCACTTCTTGAGCTGGGGAGTCCGGGGGAGGCGTTTCGCTCTCCATCATCTCCGGAAGAAGATCCCCCGAAGATGAACTCTGTCGAGAAGGGCTGTGATCCAGACTGCAATTTATAAACATCGGTTATTGTCTTCGGAAGTAAGGTAGGATATCTTCACCATTAAGTACTTTTTGATTACTTACAGCTCGGTAGAGGGCTGATCCCCGCGCGGACATTGTGCGGTAAGAATACCCTCCAAGGCAAGACCCTCTGGCGGAGATTTCTTCTCCCGTTTGGAAACCTTAGTTTCCGGATCTTCAGAGGTAGTTCTCTTCCTTCCCCGGGGGGAGAGAATGTCAAATTCTTCCCCTGTGTTATCCTCCTTCGCGGAGGCACTCATTCCCTCGGTTGCAGTAGGTAGCGAAGGAGGCCCGCTTTCGCCCTCTTTATTCCCCCCTTCATCTTCCTTTGAGGGCACTAGACAAGGTGCTGGCTTGAGCATATTTTCCAGCACCGGATTGTCCAAGCCCTCAGGAAGGGGGGCCGAACACCGGATCATCTTCGCCTTTGTGATCCAGTCCTGGTCCAAGAGTGATTCTTCAGAATGATGTCATGATAAATAAAGGACAATGTGTTCGGCCATGGGATTACTTACTTGGGCAGCGGGGCGGTTGCAGCTTAGGCCCACGTCCTCGGTGGTGTCTGGACACTCTATTTGGGATCCGAAGAATGATTTGTACATCTCCTCGTGCGTCATGCCGAGGAAATGCTGAATAGTGTGCGATCCTTCCGGGTTGAATTCCCACATGCGGAGGGGTCGGTGTTTGCAAGGCTGGACACGACGAACCAGCATAACTTGCATTACCATAACCAGACTGAAATCTCCCTCGAAGAGATCTCGGATACGGCTCTACAGTATTGGCACGTCCTTGGCTCGACCCCAGCTCAGCCCCCGGCTGATCCATGACATCAGTTGTGGCAGGGGGGGGGGGCGAGCGAAAGGTGGGGGCAGCTACCCATTTGGCACTTCGAGGAGCTGTGATGTAAAACCACTCCCGCTGCCACAATCCGGACACCTCTAGAAAGGAACCCTTTGGCCATGGAGCATCAACAATTTTGCTTATTAAAGCACCTCCGCACGCTGCGTACTGCCCCTCGACCGTCTTCGGCTTCACATCAAAGGTCTTGAGCCACAGGCCGAAGTGAGGGGTAATGCGGAGGAAGGCCTCACATACGACAATGAATGACGAGATGTGAAGAAGGGAATTCGGGGCCAGATCATGAAAATCCAGCCCGTAATAGAACATAAGACCCCTAACAAAGGGATCCAAAGCGAGGCCTAGTCCTCGGAGTAAGTGGGAGACGAACACAACGCTCACGTTGGGTTCGGGAGTAGGGACGACCTGCCCTTGGGCGGGCAGCCTATGCGAAATTTCGGCGGTCAGATATCTGGCCTCCCTCAACTTCTTGATGTCCTCCTCCGTTACGGAGGAAGGCATCCACCGGCCTTGAAGGCTGGATCCAGACATGATTGAAGGTTCGAAGCACCTGACCTGAGCTTTGGGTGTTAGAACTCGAGGCTGGGGAGGGATTCGATTGAGCACGGGAGGGAAAAAAGAAAAAAGCCTTGTCCCCTTTATAAAGAGGGTGAGTATCAGGCGTCCTCCTCATGGCCGTTTGAGACTTACCTAAGATCTAGGAGTCATACCAACAGGCACGGTTGGGTTACCCATGTTTGTATTGATGAGAATCCCGTGATAAGGGGAACACGATCTCTGCTTTGACAAGACATGTCAAGAAACCGCCTCGCGTTATGTGCGGGGCTGGTTAAATAAAAACGGTTCAAATAATGACCGGGTCGTGGCGCGATGTCATGCTGTCAAAACATGTCAGCAGATTAGATTTGTGGAAATATTATTCTCTCTACGGTGGTATGTGGAACTTATTTTGCAGGGTCGGACACTATCCTTGTATTCAAACTCTTCCGTGGTGTATTCGGAGGAGGAACCCGCCTTGCAATGCCAAAAACAACACTGCGCGCCAGACTCATCGTCATTGAAGCCTGGTTCAGGGACTACTGAGGGAGTCCTGGATTAGGGGGTCTCCAGACAGCCGGACTATATCCTTTGGCCAGACTGTTGGACTATGAAGATACAAGATTGAAGACTTCGTCCCGTGTCCGGATGGGACTCTACTTGGCGTGGAAGGCAAGCTAGGCAATACGAATATGTATATCTCTTCCTTTGTAACCGACCTTGTGTAACCCTAGCCCCCTCCGGCGTCTATATAAACCGGAGGGTTTTAGTCCGTAGGACAACATACAATCATACCATAGGCTAGCTTCTAGGGTTTAGCCTCTCTGATCTCGTGGTAGATCAACTCTTGTAATACTCATATCATCAAGAATAATCAAGCATGACGTAGGGTTTTACCTCCATCAAGAGGGCCTGAACCTGGGTAAACATCGTGTCCCCTGCCTCCTGTTACCACTCGCCTTAGACACACAGTTCGGGACACCCTACCCGAGATCCGCCGGTTTTGACACCGACAGTCGGCGAGTCCTGCGTGACATTTTCCCCTCCCTCCCTGTAGCTTATCTCGTCTGCTTCTCCCACAATCGCCAATGGCACCTGTCCGTCGTCATCGCTCAGCCACTCCACTGGAATCAGAAGACAGCTCCACCTAGGAGGCTACACCATGGCGGCGGCGTAGTCCCCGGCGTAGTGTAGTGTGCGTGGCGTCCCTGTTGGGTGTGCGTGGAACACCTACCACACGCTCCGCTGCCGCTGCCCGTCAGCAGCTGTTGCCGGCCGCCGTTGCCGCCACCCCACCATCTGCCGCCGTGGTCGCCACACCACCGTCGAAAGCTAGGGCCATAGCCCGCTCCGCCACCGCAACCCGAAGGCGGGAGGTGGTCATCGTAATCGCCACCCCACTACCGGCCATCGTGGCCATCACCCGCTCGGCCACCGCGGCCCGAAGGCAGGAGGTTGTGGTCGTGGCTACCACCCCAGCGTTGGCTGCTGTGGCCACCAGCCCACCGTCGACCGCTGGGGTCATCACCCGCTCCGCCACCAACGCCCGAAGGCGGGAGGCAGAGGTGGAGGCCCGCACGTGCATCAACAACCTTGCGCGCTACATACGCCGCCGCAGAGGCGAGGAATTAAGAGATCTACGAGGAGAACCACCGCTTCGAGAGGGGTCATCTGGAGCAGCAGAGGGAGTTCGAGGTGAGCGTCGCTGAAGGTGCAGTAGCGGCAGTCACCATATTGCAATTGTCCAGCTCGTCGGTAGGCTCCTCCTCCTCTGCCTTTTTCTGAGCGCTCTCAGTAGAGGAGAGGCTACTGGAAATAGTACAAAACCCCTCCGTAGCAGTAGTATTTAGGGGCTATTTTATTTAGTCCATCTGACTATAGATGTGGTGAAACTGTACAACGTACTTAAAATCAGCTAGTATATATAGTTGAACTAGTTATTTTAGTACGTGGTTGGCAACAATTGGGGAAAAGTTTGGTCGATTCAGCTGTCGAGTTGAACTGTTTGTATAAAGAACGATTGCTTAATCTATGAATGAAATCTATACTTAATTACTGAATTTTAGTTGCAAAAATGAGATAGTGCTAGTGATTTTTAGCTGCATATTTTGACAAATGGCAATGTTACAAGGTTGACAAATGGCAATGTTACTAGATCAACAAATGTCAAACTTTCCAATTTGACAAATGGCAACATACCCAATATAACAGATGCAAATCTTACCAAATTGTCTGTACGTGGTTGCACACGGGTCATCCAAAACAAACGTTTGCATTGAAGGGATGTACAAATCCTGCTCGACACATTTTCCCTGGGCTTACTGGGGACCATAGCCCTCAGTTTTCATACGGGTGTTCTACCTAAAACGTTTATGATGAAGAGCTGCACAAGTCCTGCTCGACACATTTTCCCTTGGCTTACTGAGGAAGCTGTCGGTTTACATACAGGTGTTCTGTCTAAAACGTCTGTGATCAAGAGCTGCACAAATCCTGCTCGGCACATTTTCCCTTGGCTTCCTGGGGAAGCTGTCGGTTTTCATACGGGTGTTCTAACTAAAACGTTTGCGATGAGTGTTTTATATTAAAAAAACATTGACATTTTTTAAAGAAAATTGTTTGATAAGTCTATAATTCAGAGAGAAAAACGTAAGTTTCTTCAAACCATATCTTTCATTCAGTCACACTGCGAATTTATATTCATATGATCGAGATAAAGTATTAAACCCAAAATAACTAATTTCGGCGGCGGCGGAGGCGGTGTGCCGTGCCGGCGTTGTCGTTGTCGTCCTCCGGGACGCTGTTGTTGAAGTCTTCTATGCATCACAAAATGTTCTTCACTTGGAAATCAAACATCATGTCGTCGCGCGATCGACGGGCGGGGCACGAGAGGACGGCAACTTGCGACGCTGCGAGGTAGTGATCGACGGCGGCGTCCCATACCGCTGAGGGGGGCGCATGCATGGTCATAGGCGCGATGGGTGCAGGCAAAGGCACAAGGACCGGCGCCTCGGTGGGTGCAGGGGCAGGCATGGGCACTGACATGTACACGAGCTCGCGCGGGTCCGCGAAGACCTCACAGACGCCCGCGGCTTCCAGCTCGCAATAGTGCTCGGCGACCATGCTATCAATGCTATGGGGATGGCCACTGGCGCGGGCGGGGTGATGGGAGCTGGGACGGGCGCGGGGGTAGCAACCGCCGCGGCCATCTCGTTCAGGGCCATGTCCATGAGGCCCCATTCCTCTTTATTTTCTATCTCCTCTGGCTTAGAGTCGACTTCACCAAACTGGAAGAATAGTGGCAGATGATCCTTCTGCGCCATGACATTGGTGGAGGTCTGTGGGAGGGAGGGGAATGGGAAGCGAACAAGGCCACCCGTATTAAATAGCGGCTCGGGCGCTATTAATAGAGAGGATGCGAGCAAGACAGGCGGCCATGGAAGTCAAAGGGCTCACTTCCCAGTGAGCCTGTGCAACGTACAGCTCGCACGCTTCTCAGCGAGCCTGCACATTGGAGGACAGCTTGCACGCCTTTCGGTCAACCTGCACAGTGGACTGCGCTCGCACGCCTCCCATTCAGTCAAGTAGCTGTCCGCATGGCACCTCCTATCCATTAAAAGAGAGACATGTGGCATCACGTGAATGGTTAACAGAACGTACATGATTTAAATTATACAAACGTTTGAGATGTTAAAGAGGCAGCTATTTATTTGAAAATGGCTTTGTTGGCTGTTATTCGAGTGCGCCTTCTCTCAAAATGGACATGAAAAATACCACATCATGTCAGGTGCCATTCCATGATAGCATGCCAAGTTTCATGAATTTCAGACGAGTTTTCAATTTACTAGAATTTAAAAACAAAATATCTCAATGTTTTGCCGGCAATCAACAGTGCCCTGGTGTTTGAAATTCATTTCTATTTCTTTCATAGGACCTAAGAATGCACCCAAGGACACACATTTGATATGTCAACCCATTTTCTGCACTGGAGCATGTGCATGTAGTTCAAATTTGAATTATGCACATAAAATGCCTAGAAAACCGAGTTAATGTATAAAAATATCGAAGCGAACCCAAAAAATCCCAAAAATTGACACAACACTCCTGTTGTTCTATATTGACACTAGAAAATTTTTGAAAGCAAGAAGAGGCAACTGATATCGTTTCGTCCCCAAAGGTGGCACATTCCTTACCGAAACCATCAGGCTTGTTGTGAGAAGCTCTGGTTTGGAATAAGCTTATACCCAAACCTGCTCCAAATGGGACAAATTTTTTACCACAACATCTTGATGCCGCTCTATGATAAGTATAATGAATTTCAAACGAGTTTTGGATTTACTAGAATTTAAAAACCATGTATCTCAATGTTTGCGGCCGAGCGACGGTGGCAAGGTGTTTGACATTCATTCCCATTTCTTACATGGAACCAAAGTATGCAACCAAGGACACATATTTGACTTTTCAACCAATTACATGCAATGGATCATGCGCATGTAGTTCAAATTTTAATTATGCACATAAATGCATAGAAAAACCAGTTTATGTATAAAAATGTCCAAATGTACCCCCAAAAATTCATAATTTTAACACAAAACTCCTGTTGTTGTATGTTGAGACTAGAAAAAATTGAAATCAAGAAGAGGTAACACACTGCGTTTCGTATAGAAAGGTGAAACGTTCCCTACCGTAACCATGAGGCTTGTTGTGAGAAGCTTATACCCCAACCTGCCCCTAATGGGACAATATTTTCGTTGGGGAACACAGGATTTCAATTTTTTTTGCCTACGATCATGCAAGATCTATCTAGGAGATGCATAGCAACGAGACAGGGAGAGTGTGTCTACGTACACTCGTAGACCGAAAGCAGAAGCGTTTAGTAACGCGGTTGATGTAGTCGAACGTCTTCGCGATCCAACCGATCCAAGTACCGAAAACACGGCACCTCCGCAATCAGCACACGTTCAGCTTGATGACGTCCCTCGAACTCTTGATCCAGTTGAGTCCGAGGAAGAGTTCCGTCAGCACGACAGCGTGGTGATGGTGATGATGAAGTTACCAATGTTGGGATTTGCCTAAGCACTACGGCGATATGACCGAGGTGTGTAACTGTGGAGGGGGGCACCGCACAGGGCTAAAAGATCAACTTGTGTGTTCTAGGGTGCCACCCTCCCCACGTATATAAAGGAGGGAGGAGGGGAGGGCCGGTCGGCCCCTTGGGCGCGCCCAATTGGGGATTCCTACTAGGACTCCAAGTCCTAGTAGGATTCCCCATGGTGGCCCATTAGTTCCCATGGGGGTTCCGGTAACCCCTCTAGCACTCCATTTTTACCCGAAACTATCCGGAACACTTCTGGTGTCCGAATAACATGGTCCAATATATCAATCTTTATGTCTCGACCATTTTGAGACTCCTCGTCATGTCTGTGATTTCATCCGGGACCCGGAACAAACTTCGGTTCATCAAAACACGAAACTCATAACAAATCATCATCGAACGTTAAGCGTGCGGACCTTACGGGTTCGAAAACTATGTAGACATGACCGAGACACATCTCTGGTCAATAAACAATAGCGGAACCTGGATGCTCATATTGGCTCCTACATATTCCACAAAGATCTTTATCGGTCAAACCACACAACAACATACGTTGTTCCCTTTGTCATCGGTATGTTACTTGCCCGAGATTCGATCATTGGTATCATCATACCTAGTTCAATCTCGTCACCGGCAAGTCTCTTTACTTACTCTGTAATGCATCATCCCGTGGCTAACTCATTAGACACATTGCTTGCAAGGCTTACAGTGATGTGCATTACCGAGGGCCCAGAGATACCTCTCCGATACACGGAGTGACAAATCCTAATCTTGATCTATGCCAACTCAACAAACACCATCGGAGACACCTGTAGAGTATCTTTATAATCACCTAGTTACGTTGTGACGTTTGATAGCACACAAGGTGTTCCTCCGGTATTCGGGAGTTGGATAATCTCATAGTCTGAGGAACATGTATAAGTCATGAAGAAAGCAATAGCAGAAAAACTAAACAATCATTATGCTAAGCTAACGGATGGGTCTTGTCCATCACATCATTCTCTAATGATGTGATCTCGTTCATGAAATGACAACACATGTCTATGGCTAGGAAACTTAACCATCTTTGATTAATGAGCTAGTCAAGTAGAGGCATACTAGGGACACTCTGTTTGTCTATGTATCCACACATATAGTAAGTTTCCGGTTAATACAATTCTAGCATGAATAATAAACATTTATCATGATATAAGGAAATATAAATAACAACTTTATTATTGCCTCTAGGGCATATTTCCTTCAGTCTCCCACTTGCACTAGAGTCAATAATCTAGATTACATAGTAATGATTCTAACACCCATGGAGTCTTTGTGCTGATCATGTTTTGCTCGTGAGAGAGGCTTAGTCAACGGGTCAGCAACATTCAGATCCGTGTGTATTTTGCAAATCTCTATGTCTCCCTCCTAGACTTGATCATAGGTGGAATTGAAGCGTCTCTTGATGTGCTTGGTTCTGTTGTGAAATCTGGATTCCTTTGCCAAGACAATTGCGCCAGTATTGTCACAAAAGATTTTCATTGGACCCGATGCACTAGGTATGACACCAAGATCGGATATGAACTCCTTCATCCAGACTCCTTCATTGTTGGTTCCGAAGTAACTATGTACTCTGCTTTACACGTAGATCCCGCCCTGATGCTTTGCTTAGAACTGCACCAACTGATAGCTCCACCATTTAATATAAATACGTATCCGGTTTGTGACTTAGAGTCATCCGGATTGGTGTCAAAGCTTGCATTGACATAACCATTTACAATGAGCTCTTTGTCACCTCCATAAACGAGAAACATATCCTTAGTCCTTTTCAGGTATTTCAGGATGTTCTTGACTGCTGTGTTGGGGAACGTAGTAATTTCAAACAAATTCATACACACACACACAAGATCATGGTAATGCATAGCAATGAGAGGGGAGAGTGTGATCTACGTACCCTTGTAGACCGACAGCGGAAGCGTTATGACAACGCGGTTGATGTAGTCGTACGTCTTCACGGCCCGACCGATCAAGCACCGAAACTACGGCACCTTCGAGTTTTAGCACACGTTCAGCTCGATGACGATCCCCGGACTCCGATCCAGCAAAGTGTAAACAATCTAGATTACACAGTAATGATTCTAACACCCATGGAGCTTTGGTGCTGATCATGTTTTGCTCGTGGAAGAGGCTTAGTCAACGGGTCTGCAACATTCAGATCCGTATGTATCTTGCAAATCTCTATGTCTCCCACCTGGACTAGATCCCGGATGGAATTGAAGCGTCTCTTGATGTGCTTGGTTCTCTTGTGAAATCTGGATTCCTTTCCCAAGGCAATTGCACCAGTATTGTCACAAAAGATTTTCATTGGACCCGATGCACTAGGTATGACACCTAGATCGGATATGAACTCCTTCATCCAGACTCCTTCGTTTGCTGCTTCCGAAGCAGCTATGTACTCCGCTTCACATGTAGATCCCGCCACAACGCTTTGTTTAGAACTGCACCAACTGACAGCTCCACCGTTTAATGTAAACACGTATCCGGTTTGCGATTTAGAATCGTCCGGATCAGTGTCAAAGCTTGCATCAACATAACCATTTACTATGAGCTCTTTGTCACCTCCATATATGAGAAACATATCCTTAGTCCTTTTCAGGTATTTCAGGATGTTCTTGACCGCTGTCCAGTGATCCACTCCTGGATTACTTTGGTACCTCCCTGCTAGACTTATAGCAAGACACACATCAGGTCTGGTACACAGCATTGCATACATGATAGAGCCTATGGCTGAAGCATAGGGAACATCTTTCATTTTCTCTCTATCTTCTGCATTGGTCGGGCATTGAGTCTTATTCAATTTCACACCTTGTAACACAGGCACGAATCCTTTCTTTGCTTGATCCATTTTGAACTTCTTCCAAATTTTGTCAAGGTATGTGCTTTGTGAAAGTCCAATTAAGCGTCTTGATCTATCTCTATAGATCTTAATGCCCAATAAGTAAGCAGCTTCACCAAGGTCTTTCATTGAAAAACTCTTATTCAAGTATCCCTTTATGCTATTCAGAAATTCTATATCATTTGCGATTAGTAATATGTCATCTACATATAATATCAGAAATGCTACAGAGCTCCCACTCACTTTCTTGTAAATACAGGCTTCTCCAAAAGTTTGTACAAAACCAAATGCTTTGATCACACTATCAAAGTGTTTATTCCAACTCCGAGAAGGTTGCACCAGTCCATAAATGGATTGCTGGAGCTTGCATACTTTGTTAGCTCCCTTTGGATCGACAAAACCTTCCGGTTGCATCATATACAACTCTTCTTCCAGAAATCCATTCAGGAATGCAGTTTTGACATCCATCTGCCAAATTTCATAATTATAAAATGCAGCAATTGCTAACATGATTCAGACAGACTTAAGCATCGCTACGGGTGAGAAGGTCTCATCGTAGTCAATCCCTTGAACTTGTCGAAAACCTTTTGCGACAAGTCAAGCTTTGTAGACAGTAATATTACCGTCAGTGTCAGTCTTCTTCTTGAAGATCCATTTATTCTCAATTTCTTGCCGATCATTGGGCAAGTCAACCAAAGTCCATACTTTGTTCTCATACATGGATCCCATCTCAGATTTCATGGCTTCAAGCCATTTTGCGGAATCTGGGCTCACCATCGCTTCTTCATAGTTCGTAGGTTCATCATGATCTAGTAGCATGACTTCCAGAACAGGATTACCGTATCACTCTGGTGCGAATCTTACTCTGGTTGATCTACGAGGTTCAGTAGTATCTTGTTCTGAAGTTTCATGATCATCATCATTAGCTTCCTCACTAATTGGTGTAGGTGTCACAGAAATTGGTTTCTGTGATGTACTACTTTCCAATAAGGGAGCAGGTACAGTTACCTCGTCAAGTTCTACTTTCCTCCCACTTACTTCTTTCGAGAGAAACTCCTTCTCTAGAAAGTTTCCGAATTTAGCAACAAAAGTCTTGCCTTCGGATCTATGATAGAAGGTGTATCCAATAGTTTCCTTTGGATATCCTATGAAGACACATTTCTCTGATTTGGGTTCGAGCTTATCAGGTTGAAGCTTTTTCACATAAGCATCGCATCCCCAAACTTTCAGAAACGACAACTTTGGTTTCTTGCTAAACCATAGTTCATAAGGCGTCGTCTCAACTGATTTTGATGGTGCCCTATTTAACGTGAATGCGGCCGTCTCTAGAGCATATCCCCAAAACGATAGCGGTAAATCAGTAAGAGACATCATAGATCGCACCATATCTAGTAAAGTATGATTACGACGTTCGGACACACCATTACATTGTGGTGTTTCGGGTGGCGTGAGTTGCGAAACTATTCCGCATTGTTTCAAATGTACACCAAACTCATAACTCAAATATTCTCCTCCATGATCAGATCGTAGGAATTTTGTTTTCTTGTTACGATGATTTTCAACTTCACTCTGAAATTCTTTCAACTTTTCAAACGTTTCAGACTTATGTTTCATTAAGTAGATATACCCATATCTGCTTAAGTCATCTGTGACGGTGAGAAAATAACGATATACGCCACGAGCCTCAACATTCATCGGACCACATACATCTGTATGTATGATTTCCAACAAATCTGTTGCTCTCTCCATAGTACGAAGAACGGTGTTTTTGTCATCTTACCCATAAGGCACGGTTCGCAAGTACCAAGTGATTCATAATCAAGTGGTTCCAAAAGTCCATCAGTATGGAGTTTCTTCATGCGCTTTACACCGATATGACCCAAACGGCAGTGCCACAAATAAGTTGCACTATCATTATCAACTCTGCATCTTTTGGCTTCAACATTATGAATATGTGTGTCACTACTATCGAGATTTAATAAGAATAGACCACTCTTTAAGGGTGCATGACCATAAAAGATATTACTCATATAAATAGAACAACCATTATTCTCTGATTTAAATAAATAACCATCTCGCATCAAACAAGATCCAGATATAATGTTCATGCTTAACGTTGGCACCAAATAACAATTATTTAGGTCTAATACTAATCCCGAAGGTAGATGTAGAGGTAGCATGCCGACCGCGATCAGATCGACTTTGGAACCATTTCCCACACGCATCGTCACCTCGTCCTTAGCCAATCTTCGCTTAATCCGTAGTCCCTGTTTCGAGTTGCAAATGTTAGCAACAGAACTAGTATCAAATACCCAGGTGCTACTGCGAGCATTAGTAAGGTACACATCAATAACATGTATATCACATATACCTTTGTTCACCTTGCCATCCTTCTTATCCGCCAAATACTTGGGGCAGTTCCGCTTCCAGTGACCAGTCTGCTTGCAGTAGAAGCACTCAGTTTCAGGCTTAGGTCCAGGTTTGGGTTTCTTCTCTTGAGTAGCAACTTGCTTGCTGTTCTTTTTGAAGTTCCCCTTGTTCTTTCCTTTGCCCTTTTTCTTGAAACTAGTGGTCTTGTTGACCATCAACACTTGATGCTCCTTCTTGATTTCTACCTCCTCAGCTTTCAGCATTGTGAAGAGCTCGGGAATAGTCTTATTCATCCCTTGCATATTATAGTTTATCACGAAGCTCTTGTAGCTTGGTGGCAGTGATTGGAGAATTCTGTCAATGACACAATCATGTGGAAGATTAACTCCCAATTGAATCAAGTGATTATTATACCCAGACATTTTGAGTATATGCTCACTGATAGAACTGTTCTCCTCCATCTTGCAGCTATAGAACTTATTGGATACTTCATATCTCTCAATCCGGGCATTTGCTTGAAATATTAACTTCAACTCCTGGAACATCTCATATGCTCCATGACGTTCAAAACGTCGTTGAAGTCCCGATTCTAAGCCATAAAGCATGGCACACTGAACTATCGAGTAGTCATCAGCTTTGCTCTGCCATATGTTCATAACATCTGGTGTTGCTCCAGCAGCAGGCCTGGCACCCAGCGGTGCTTCCAGGACGTAATTATTTTGTGCAACAATGAGGATAATCCTCAAGTTACAGACCCAGTCCGTGTAATTGCTACCATCATCTTTCAACTTTGATTTCTCAAGGAATGCATTAAAATTCAACGGAACAACAGCACGGGCCATCTATCTACAATCAAACATAAACAAGCAAGATACTATCAGGTACTAAGTTCATGATAAATTTAGATTGAATTAATCATATTACTAAAGAACTCCCACTTAGATAGACATCCCTCTAATCCTCTAAGTGATTACGTGATCCAAATCAACTAAACCATGTCCGATCATCACGTGAGATGGAGTAGTTTCATTGGTGAACATCACTATGTTGATCATATCTACTATATGATTCACGCTCGACCTTTCGGTCTCTGTGTTCCGAGGCCATATCTGTATATGCTTGGGTCGTCAAGTATAACCTGAGTATTCTGCGTGTGCAACTGTTTTGCACCCGTTGTATTTGAACATAGAGCCTATCACACCCGATCATCACGTGGTGTCTCAGCACGAAGAACTTTCGCAATGGTGCATACTCAGGGAGAACACTTCTTGATAATTAGTGAGAGATCATCTTAAAATGCTACCGTCAATCAAAGCAAGATAAGATGCATAAAACATAAACATCACATGCAATCAATATAAGTGATATGATATGGCCATCATCATCTTGTGCTTGTGATCTTCATCTTCGAAGCACCGTCGTGATCACCATCGTCACCGGCGCGACACCTTGATCACCATCGTAGCATCGTTGTCGTCTCGCCAATCTTATGCTTCCACGACTATCGCTACCGCTTAGTGATAAAGTAAAGCATTACAGCGCAATTGCATTGCATACAATAAAGCGACAACCATATGGCTCCTGCCAGTTGCCGATAACTTGGTTACAAAACATGATCATCTCATACAATAAAATTTAGCATCATGTCTTGACCATATCACATCACAACATGCCCTGCAAAAACAAGTTAGACGTCCTCTACTTTGTTGTTGCAAGTTTTACATGGCTGCTACAGGCTTAAGCAAGAACCAATCTTACCTACGCATCAAAACCACAACGATAGTTTGTCAAGTTGGTGCTGTTTTAACCTTCGCAAGGACCGGGCGTAGCCACACTCGGTTCAACTAAAGTTGGAGAAACTGACACCCGCTAGCCACCTTTGTGCAAAGCACGTCGGGAGAACCGGTCTCGCGTAAGCGTATGCGTAATGTCGGTTTGGGCCGCTTCGTCCAACAATACCGCCGAACCAAAGTATGACATGTGGTAAGCAGTATGACTTATATCGCCCACAACTCACTTGTGTTCTACTCGTGCATATAACATCAACACATAAAACCTAGGCTCTGTTACCACTGTTGGGGAACGTAGTAATTTTAAAAAACTTCCCACGCACACGCAAGATCATGGTGATGCATAGCAACGAGAGGGGAGAGTGTGATCTACGTACCCTTGTAGACCGACAGCAGAAGCGTTATGACAACGCGGTTGATGTAGTCGTACGTCTTCACGTACCGACCGATCAAGCACCGAAACTACGGCACCTCCGAGTTTTAGCACACGTTCAGCTCGATCACGATCCCCGGACTCCGATCCAGCAAATTGTCGGGGAAGAGTTCCGTCAGCATGATGGCGTGGTGACGATCTTGATGTTCTACTGTCGCAGGGCTTCGCCTAAGCACCGCTACAATATTATCAAGGATTATGGTGGAAGGGGGCACCGCACACGGCTAAGAAAATGATCACGTGGATCAACTTGTGTGTCTAGAGGTGCCCCCTGCCCCCATATATAAAGGAGCAAGGGGAGGAGGCCGGCCGGCCCTATAGGCGCGCCAAGGAGGAGTCCTCCTCCTAGTAGGAGTAGGACTCCTACTAGGAGGGGGAAGGAAGTGGGGAGGGAGAAGGAAAGGGGGGCGCCGCCCCCCTCTCCTAGTCCAATTCAGACCAGGGGGGAGGAGGCGCGTGGCCCACCCTGGCTGCCCTTCTCTTTCTCCACTAAGGCCCATATGGCCCATTACTTCTCCCGGGGGGGTTCCGGTAACCCTCCGGTACTCCGGTTTTCTCCGAAATCATCCGGAACACTTCCGGTGTCCGAATATAGCCGTCCAATATATCAATCTTTATGTCTTGACCATTTCGAGACTCCTCGTTATGTCCGTGATCACATCCGGGACTCCGAACTAACTTCGGTACATCAAAACTCATAAACTCATAATATAACTGTCATCGAAACCTTAAGCGTGCGGACCCTATGGGTTCGAGAACAATGTAGACATGACCGAGACATGTCTCCGGTCAATAACCAATAGCGGAACCTGGATGCTCATATTGGCTCCTACATATTCTATGAAGATCTTTATCGGTCAGACCGCATAACAACATACATTGTTCCCTTTGTCATCGGTATGTTACTTGCCCGAGATTCGATCATCGATATCTCAATACCTAGTTCAATCTCGTTACCGGCAAGTCTCTTTACTCGTTTCTAATACATCATCTCACAACTAACTCATTAGTTGTAATGCTTGCAAAGCTTATGTGATGTGCATTACCGAGAGGGCCCAGAGATACCTCTCCGACAATCGGAGTGACAAATCCTAATCTCGAAATATGCCAACCCAACATTTACCTTTGGAGACACCTATAGAGCTCCTTTATAATCACCCAGTTACGTTGTGACGTTTGGTAGCACACAAAGTGTTCCTCCGGCAAACGGGAGTTGCATAATCTCATAGTCATAGGAACATGTATAAGTCCTGAAGAAAGCAATAGCAACATACTAAACGATCGGGTGCTAAGCTAATGGAATGGGTCATGTCAATCACATCATTCTCCTAATAATGTGATCCCATTAATCAAATGACAACACATCTCTATGGTTAGGAAACATAACCATCTTTGATTAATGAGCTAGTCAAGTAGAGGCATACTAGTGACGTTTAGTTTGTCTATGTATTCACACAAGTATTATGTTTCCGGATAATACAATTCTAGCATGAATAATAAACATTTATCATGATATAAGGAAATAAAATAATAACATTACTATTGCCTCTAGGGCATATTTCCTTCATGTTGTACAGTGACCCATTCCTGGATTACTTTGGTCCTCCCTGCTAAACTAATAGCAAGGCACACATCAGGTCTAGTACACAACATTGCATACATGATAGAACCTATGGTTGAAGCATAGGGAATGACTTCCATTTTCTCTCTATCTTCTGCAGTGGCCGGGCATTGAGTCTGACTCAACATCACACCTTGTAACATAGGCAAGAACCCATTCTTTGCCTGATCCATTTTGAACTTCTTCAAAACTTTATCAAGGTATGTGCTTTGTGAAAGTCCAATTAAGCGTCTTGATCTATCTCTAGTGTACCGATTGGTGAGAAGCTCTTCATAGGAGGAGACCTCAATGGCCACGTGGTTACATCTAACACAGGTTTTGAAGGGGCGCATGGGCCTTTGGCTATGGCATCAGGAATCAAGAACGAGAAGATGTCTTAAGCTTTGCCCTAGCCTACAACATGATTGTAGCTAACACCCTCTTTAGAAAGAGAGAATCACATCTGGTGACTTTTAGTAGTGGCCAATACTCTAGCCAGATTGATTTCATCCTCTCGAGAAGAGAAGATATGCGTGCATGCCTAGACTGTAAGGTGATACCTGGAGAGAGTGTTGTACCCCAGCATAAGCTGGTGGTTGCTGACTTCCGCTTTCGGATTCGTGTCCAGCGGGATAAGCCTGCCAAAGTCGCTAGAACAAAGTGGTGGAAGCTCAAGGGGGAGGTAGCTCAGGTGTTCAAGGAGAGGGTCATTAAGGAGGGCCCTTTGGAGGAAGGAGGGGATGCAGACAATGTGTGGATGAAGATGGCGACTTGCATTCGTAAGGTGGCATCGGAGGAGTTTGGAGTGTCCAGGGGAAGGAGAAGCGAAGATAAGGATACCTAGTGGTGGAATTATGATGTCCAGAAGGCGATTAAAGAGAAGAAAGATTGCTTCAGACACCTATACCTGGATAGGAGTGCAGACAACATAGAGAAGTACAAGATGGCGAAGAAGGGCGCAAAGCGAGCTGTTGGTGAAGCAATGGGTCGGGCATATGAGGACCTCTACCAACGGTTAGGCACGAAGGAAGGTGAAAGGGACATCTATAAGATGGCCAAGATCCGAGAGAGGAAGACAAGGGATATTGGCCAAGTCAAATGCATCAAGGACGGAGCAGGCCAACTCTTGGTGAAGGACGAGGAGATTAAGCATAGATGGCGGTAGTACTTCGACAAGCTGTTCAATGGGGAGAATGAGAGTTCTACCATTGAACTGGACGACTCCTTTGATGAGACCAGCATGCGTTTTGTGCGGCGAATCCAGGAGTCTGAGGTGAAGGAGGCTTTAAAAAGGATGAAATGAGGCAAGGCGATGGGCCCTGATTGTATCCCCATTGAGGTGTGGAAAGGTCTCAGGGACATAGCGATAGTATGGCTAACCAAGCTTTTCAACCTCATTTTTCGAGCAAACAAGATGCCAGAAGAATGGAGACGGAGTATATTGGTACAAATCTTCAAGAACAAGGGGGATGTTCAGAGGTGTACTAATTACCGTGGAATTAAGCTGATGAGCCATACAATGAAGCTATGGGAGAGAGTCATTGAGCACCGCTTAAGAAGAATGACAAGCGTGACCAAAAATCAGTTTGGTTTCATGCCTAGGAGGTCGACCATGGAAGCCATTTTCTTGGTACGAGAACTTATGGAGAGATATAGGGAGCAAAAGAAGGACTTGCATATGGTGTTCATTGACTTGGAGAAGGCCTATGATAAGATACCGCGGAATGTCATGTGGTGGGCCTTGGAGAAACACAAAGTCCCGGCAAAGTACATTACCCTCATCAAGGACATGTACGATAATGTTGTGACAAGTGTTCGAACAAGTGATGTCGACACTGATGACTTCCCGATTAAGATAGGACTGCATCAGGGGTCAGCTTTGAGCCCTTATCTTTTTGCATTGGTGATGGATGAGGTCACAAGGGATATACAAGGAGATATCCCATGGTGTATGCTCTTTGCGGATGATGTGGTGCTAGTTGACGATAGTCGGACGGGGGTAAATAGGAAGTTAGAGTTATGGAGACAAACCTTGGAATCGAAAGGGTTTAGGCTTAGTAGAACTAAAACCGAGTACATGATGTGCGGTTTCAGTACTACTAGGTGTGAGGAGGAGGAGGTTAGCCTTGATGGCCAGGTGGTACCTCAGAAGGACACCTTTCGGTATTTGGGGTCAATGTTGCAGGAGGATGGGGGTATTGATGAAGATGTGAACCATCAAATCAAAGCCGGATGGATGAAGTGGCGCCAAGCACCTGGCATTCTCTGTGACAAGAGAGTGCCAAAAAAGCTAAAAGGCAAGTTCTACAGGACGGCGATTCGACCCGTAATGTTGTATGGCGTGGAGTGTTGGCCGACTAAAAGGCAACATGTTCAACAGTTAGGTGTGGCGGAGATCCGTATGTTGAGATGGATGTGTGGCCACACGAGGAAGGATCGAGTCCGGAATGATGATATACGAGATAGAGTTGGGGTAGCACCAATTGAGGAGAAGCTTGTCCAACATCGTCTGAGATGGTTTGGGCATATTCAGCGCAGGCCTCCAGAAGCTCCAGTGCATAGCGCATGGCTAAAGCATGCGGAGAATGTCAAGAGAGGGCGGGGTAGACCGAATTTGACATGGGAGGAGTCCGTTAAGAGACACCTGAAGGATTGGAGTATCACCAAAGAGCTAGCTATGGACAGGGGTGCGTGGAAGCTTGCTATCCATGTGCCAGAGTGAAAGTGCAACTATCCCTGGGTGGTTTTGGTAATTCCTAACAACATATAGCTCATTGAGCTAACATTATTCCAAGATTAATATTTCAGGAAAAGCTCAATGAATGGCATGGCATGGATGAGGAAAGTGGATCCGTCAAAATTCTAAGGACAAAAAGTTTGTCTCAAGCTTGAAGCTCAAGACTCTACATTTTATATTTTAGTGATCCAAGATCACATTGAGTCTATAGGAAAAGCCAATACTATCAAGGAGGGATGAGGTGTTGCTTAATGGCTTGCTTGCTCAAAATTCTTAGTGATATTCTCCAAAATCCTCAACTACCTTCCGACATCCACATATGACCTAAACCAAAAGTCAAACTTGGCCCCATCGATTCTTTCTATCTGGCGCCACCGAGTTTCAAATGTCATAGCCACTGCCACAAACCCTAGGCAAATCGGTCTCACCGATAGGGATCTCGGTCTCACCGAGATGGGATTGTAATCTCTCTGTTTCCCTTTGTAACGTTTAGGTCTTACTGAGGTGAGCGATCGGTCCCACCGAGATTGCAATGTAAACTCTCTGTTTCCCTTTTGTAACACTTTGGTCTCACCGAGATGAGCGAATCGGTCCCACCAAGTTTACCTGACCAACTCTCTGGTTAGGTTATTACCAAAATCGGTCCCATCGAGTTTGTGTAATCGGTCACACCGAGATTACGTTATGCCCTAATCCTAACCATATCGGTCCTACCGAGTTGCATCTCAGTCCCACCTAAAATCCTAACGGTCACTAGGTTTGCTGAATCGGTCCGACCGAGTTTAACCATTCGGTCCCACTGAGTTTGGCAAATTGTGTGTAACAGTTAGATTTTGTGTGGAGGCTATATATACCCCTCCACCCACTCTTCATTCGTGGAGAGAGCCATCAGAACATACCTACACTTCCAATACACATTTTCTGAGAGAGAACCACCTACACTTGTGTTGAGGTCAAGATATTCCATTCCAACCATATGAATCTTGATCTCTAGCCTTCCCCAAGTTGCTTTCCACTCAAATATTCTTTCCACCAAATTCAAATCCTGTGAGAGAGAGTTGAGTGTTGGGGAGACTATCATTTGAAGCACAAGAGCAAGGAGTTCATCATCAACACACCATTTGTTACTTCTTGGAGAGTGGTGTCTCCTAGATTGGCTAGGTGTCACTTGGGAGCCTCCGACAAGATTGTGGAGTTGAACCAAGGAGTTTGTAAGGGCAAGGAGATCGCCTACTTCGTGAAGATCTACCGCTAGTGAGGCAAGTCCTTCGTGGGCGACGGCCGTGATGGAATAGACAAGGTTGCTTCTTCGTGGACCCTTCGTGGGTGGAGCCCTCCGTGGACTCGCGCAACCGTTACCTTCCGTGGGTTGAAGTCTCCATCAACGTGGATGTACGATAGCACCACCTATTTGAACCACGACAAAAACATTCGTGTCTCCAATTGCGTTTGAATCCTCCAAACCCTTCTCTTTACATTCTTGCAAGTTGCATGCTTTACTTTCTGCATCTCATATACTCTTTTGCATGCTTGCTTGAATTGTGTGGAGATTGCTTGACTTGTGCTAAGATAGGTAAAATCTGCCAAGAACTAAAATTGGGAAAAGGCTAGATTTTTATTTGGTCAATTAGTCTAATCACCCCCCTCTAGACATACTTTCGATCCTACAAGTGGTATCAGAGCTTTGGTCTCCATTTGCTTTGATTTCCATAGCTTTTGGCGGTCATAGCCTTGGTTTCACAACCTAGGAGAGTATGGCGTCTAGCGAGGGAAATTATAACCGTAGAAGTCCTTACTTTGATGGCACTAATTTTGCTAGTTGGAAGCATAAGATGAAAATGCATATTCTTGGACATAACCCCGCCGTTTGGGCTATTGTGTGTATTGGCTTGCAAGATGAGTTCTTTGACGGGAAAGAACCGAACCGTGAAGCCACCGCGGAAGAGTTGAAAATGCTGCAATACAACGCTCAAGCTTGTGATATCCTCTTCAACGGATTGTGCCCCGAAGAATTCAACAAAATCAGCCGTCTTGAGAATGCAAAGGAAATTTGGGATACTTTGATTGATATGCACGAAGGTACCGACTCCGTCAAGGAATCCAAATTGGATGTGGTTCAAAGTCAACTTGACAAGTTCAAAATGAAGGATGGTGAAGGTGTTGCTGAAATGTGCTCTAGGCTTGCTCTTATCACAAATGAGATTGCCGGCTTAGGGAGTGAAGAGATGACCGATAGATTCATCATAAAGAAGATCCTAAGAGCCTTGGATGGAAAATATGATACCGTGTGCACATTGATCCAAATGATGCCAAATTACAAAGATCTCAAGCCAACGGAAGTCATCGGAAGAATTGTTGCTCATGAGATGTCACTCAAGGATAAAAAGGAACTTCACAACAAATCAAGTGGTGCTTACAAAGCCTCATGTGAAGCCCCCACATCATCGAGTGAGAAACAAACCTTCAATGAAGAATTGAGCTTAATGGTGAAGAACTTCAACAAGTTCTACAAGAGTAGAAGCAAAGAGAGAAGCTCCAAGTCAAGGTCCTACAATGACAAAAGATCTTCTAGTCGAGAGCGAAACTGCTACAATTGTGGAAGTCCCGGACACTATTCCAATGAGTGTACGGCCCCCTACAAGAGAAGAGAAGATTCTCCCAAGAGAAGAAGTAGAGGAGAAGAATCACCATCTAGAGAAAGGAGTAGATATGATCGTTATGAACGAAGACCCTCACGGACAAGCAAGGATTCGGAAAGAAAGGACAAGTCATCAAGGAGCTACACAAAACGAAGACATCAAGCTCATGTTGGTGAATGGGTATCCGGCTCCGACTCCGACAACCACTCCGAGAGAAGCTATCTCTCCGACTCCGAATATACTCAAGATGAAGGTGTTGTCAGTCTAGCACTTGTGACAACCAACTCCTACGACATATTTGACTCACCAAATGAAGGAGTTGGAACATGCTTCATGGCTAAAGGCCCAAAGGTATCACACCCCGAGTATGTTGATTTCAATAGTGATGAAGATGACTTGTTAGGTGATGATGATTTACTTGTTGACAACTCTAGTGATGAATACTGTGATGAAACGTCAATTAATCATGCTAATCAAGATAAAACAAATGACAATGATAAGGAGAAGATTGAGTCTCTAACTAAAGAACTAAACACTCTTAAGTTAGCTCATGAAACTATCTTAGGAGATCATCGAGAACTTTTAAGGACTCATGAGAAATTACGCTTTGAAAAGCTCAACCTTGAGCAAGAGCATGAGTTCTTAAAATAAATCAATGATGATCTTCGTAAGAAAAGTTCTTCTTACATTGCCAAGCGTTTACTCTTATCCACTTACATGCCTCAAGTCAAGTCTAGTAACAAGAACAAGAAAGATTCTTCCTCTAGTAGTAACAATAATCATGCTAAATCCAATATTGTTGCTTATAGTAGTTCTCTTGATTCCACTAATGATTCTATTAGCCAAGTTACACTTGAGCAAGAAAATAGCTTATTGAAGGGAATTATAGAGAAAGGTGTTTACAAGAGCCTTGCTGGAAGTAAGCAATTCAAGGAAATTGTACGCAAGCAAGGAAGGCACCGGAAGAATCAAGGTGTTGGTTTTGAACGAAAGTTCAATGCCAATGGAGTTGAGTGGGAAGAAGATCAATACCCCAAGACGAAGTTTGTTCCTCAACAAGAGAAGTATGATCCTACTTCTTTCAAAGGGACACAAGCTCAAGATGATCTTCCACCACAAGACCACAAGCAAAAAGGCAAGGACAAGCTTCAAGAGGAAATTGATGCATTTGAAGAAGCTCCTAAGGCCTTGGTCAAGTGGGTTCCCAAGACTACTTCAAGTTCCACTTCATCAAGTACAACCACAACACCGAGGATTCCCATCAAGATGGTGTGGATCCCGAAGAAGAAGAACTAGAGAGTTCTTGAGGGTGACTCCGCCAACATACTTCACTCTTATCATCTTGGCAAGAACAAGTGCAATCAACTTCCACATCTTGCACTAGTTCAAGGAGTCACAAACCCTCTTGTTGGTAAGACAAGGGACAAGGTAACCTAAAAGCTTTCATAGACATCATCTTGCGTGTGCATCACTTTATGTCTATGGATATCCTTGTTTGTTCCTTGTGGGACTAACCCGTGTAGGTATTGAAAGTGCAACTCACTCCAACGGATAGCTTCAAATGATCTACATCAACATTGAGCATCCACATCTTCAACATCTACATGAAGTCATCATCGACAAAACCCAAGGTTAGTTCATCCATCTTAGGGGGGATCTCATATCTAGGGGGAGCTTTACTCTAAGAATTGAGCTAAAGCAACTCTAATGGTGTGAACAAAACAATGCTTTATGTAAAAGTGGTAACCCCACTTGTGCTTAAACGATGAGTATGACCTATGATCAAATGTTCTCATTTGACTCCTAAGTCAATATACTCATATATAGATGACCTAGTCATCGCAAATTGTTTGATAGATGCTAGAATTGGTTGTGCATGCTTTGCCACATATTTCAATTGCCATTTTATTGTGTGAGCATGTTGATTGCATATTTTACTCATTCGAGGACATCCACTTGTTGTTTTGATTTATTGGTTTTCTTTTCTTTTGCCAAGTGGATGGACAAGAATGCCTAAGAACCCTCTCTAGCTATCTATGCTTTTCTCGTCTCAAACTCTATTCATGCTACATCACAAAATTTGATCAAGTCAGATTCGAACCACTCTGTGTCAGGAGCACTCGGAGTCCCCGATTCGTCATAGACTTAAACTTCCAAAACTTCTTTGTGCGTTTCGGTCTGACCAATTCATCCATTTTGGTCATACCGAGATCACTAAGTCGATCTAGTTTTTCAATCTCGGTGCAACCGATTTGAACCTTTCGGTCCCACCGAGTTTTAGTAACTGCTTGCAGTTATGAATCTCGGTGCCACCGAGTTGTTCCACTCAGTCACACCGACAGGGTTGAGCTATATATATCCACGGGCAAATTTTTTGGAAATTTCTCTGAAGTATTTTCGCCCGCGCTTAGCCCGCTCTGCCTCCAGGGTCTTCGGATCGTCCTCCTCGTCGCCAGTTGCCTCCTGCCGCTGGTCTCCTCCACCGTCAACGAAAATCATTCCCACCGTTGCCGCCGTAGCAAGTTCATCGCCGAACTAGAGTATGAACTTGATCACGGTGCTATCCTCAATCCGATTCCTAGCACATTGTGTGTGCCATGAATCTTGCCACGATTGAAACGATCTTATCCAGTCAAAACACTCCATAGATTAGAGTTGAATTGAAAATTTAGGGTTAGGTTTCTGCCAAAACCATCTCGGACCATCCGAGTTGTGGAATTCGGTACCACCAATTCGGCTCAGGCCATTGCACATGAGGTTCTCGGTCTGACCGAGAATTGAAAATCGATGTGACCGAGTTCAGGACTTTGTGAAACCCTAGTAGTCTTGGTGCCACCGAACTGTGACTCGGTCTGGCCGAGTTCACTAGTTTTGGGTCCAATAGCTGCTTCGGTATCACCGAGTTTACAAATCGGTTGATCCGAAATGCTTTCTAAGGAAAACTAAAACTAAGTTTTTGATTCATTCTTTTGCAAAAACCTCTGTATTTTGTGATGCTCATCCACTCTACCTCATCTATAATCTATTCACAGGGTCAGCTGTCAGTGTTTGCATCATGTCTGATCAGAGTGATAGTTAAAACAAGGAAGAGGAGCAGGTTCACATGAGTGAGGGCACTAGTCCCTCTAGCAGCTCAGATGATGGAAGCAGGAGCACTCCCAGCAACTTGCCCAAAGCTGCCACCAGAACAAGGAAGAAGAAAACTTCAGAGTCTGAGGATGAAGATTATGTGGCAGTAGAGGATGAGGCCACATCAAAGAAGAAAGTGCTCAAGAAGGAGTACAGCTCAGCTGCAGTTAAGCCAGGGATGAAGATCAAAAGGCCAGCAGGAAGACAACCCATGTCAAAAGCCAGAGCCACCACTCAAGTATCTTTGGAATCCAAACCCAAAGAGCCTGCTGCAGAAGGAAAGAAAAGGAAGTAAAGGGTCAAGAAGACCATGGCCAGAGTGATTGGAAAGGCTTCCATGATGGAAGAAGAAGAGGTTGCTGCACCAGCACCCAAGGCACAAAAGCTGATGGGTGATGCTATAAAGTCAGGGGCTGCAACATCAAAGCCCAAAGAAGCACCCAAAGCAGCCTCCAAGCCCAAGAGTGCACCTAAGAGGAATACCAGGAGTATACCAGCTGCTGAGAATAACAAGGCCCCAGTGCCTGAAGTTGCTGCTGATGAAGATGATGAAGGACAAGTCCTGAGGAAGCTCAAACCCAAAATCCCAGATCACAATGATGCTCATCCAGTAGCTGAGAACATGAAGATAAGGAAGGGCTCAGGTCTGAGGCTATGGAGAGACTCAGATCCATATGCCACCAGGAGAAGGACTGCTGTTGATTACAGGTTCCACACAAAGGAACATCAGGACTTCTATGAGACAGTGTTGCTTGACAAGAAGCCCATAGTGTGTGACATGAGATGGGTCGACTGGGACTACATCAAGGAGAATGAGGATCACTATCCAGGTGTACATGATAGTTTCAAGACTTGTGGAGTTGATGAGTTTGTGGCTCAGAAGCTCACAAAATGGAATGATGAGCTCATCATGCAGTTCTACTCCACAGCTCATTTCTACCCAGATGGAAGGATTGTCTGGATGTCTGAAGGTACGAGGTACCAGTCCACGGTTGCTGAATGGGCGAAGTTGATCAATGCCCCAAAAGAGAGTGAAGATGACTTGGATGTCTATGCCAACAGGAAGAAGGATCACAACACAATGGCACACATGTACAAGGAGATCCCAGATGCTGCTCTTGAGACACATAAGTTTGGATCTGTACATTACCTTTTGTCAGGCTTGCCAACCATCAACTGGATCCTTAGGCACACTCTCTTGCCAAAGTTAGGTGATCACAAGATGATCAGAGGCCATGCAATTAACTTGCTTCACATCTTTGATGTCCCACAGAAGTTCAAAGTCATGAGCCTAATAGTTGAAACTATCAAGAGGACAGCTATAGATCAGAAGAGGAGTTGTGGGTATGCCCCACAGATCCAGGAGCTAATCAACTCCAAGATGGGCACTGGTACATATCTGTTGGACAAGGAGCACATGCCTATCTATCCAGACTTCAAGGACAACATTTGTTGGAGAACGTTGCAGAAAACAAAAATTTTCCTACGGTTTCACCAAGATCCATCTATGAGTTCATCTAGCAACGAGTGATCAGATGCATCTACATACCTTTGTAGATCGCGAGCGGAAGCATTCAAAGAACGGGGATGATGTAGTCGAACACGACGTGATCCAAATCACCGGAGATCCTAGCACCGAACGGACGGCACCTCCGCGTTCAACACACGTACGGAACAGCCACGTCTCCTCCTTCTTGATCCAGAAAGGGGAAAGGAGAGGTTGAGGGAGATGGCTCCAGCAGCAGCACGACGGCGTGGTGATGATGGAGCTGCAGTACTCCGGCAGGGCTTCGCTAAGCACTATGGAGGAGGAGGAGGTGTTGGAGAGGGAGAAGGCGGCAACCAAAGGCGTGGATGAAAAGCCCTCCTTCCCCCACTATATATAGGAGGGCCTAGGTGGGGGTGCCGGCCCTAGGAGATCCAATCTCCTAGGGGGGGCGACGGCCAAGGGAGGTTTCCCTCCCCCCAAGGCACCTAGGGGTGCCTTCCACTAGTGGGACTCCTCCCCTTTGGAAACCCTAGGCGCATGGGCCTATTAGGGCTGGTGCCCTTGGCCCATGTAGGCCAAGGTGCACCCCCTACAGCCCATGTGCCCCCCCGGGGCAGGTGGCCCCACCCGGTGGGCCCCCGGGACCCTTCCGGTGGTCCCGGTACAATACCGATAACCCCGAAACTTGTCCCGATGGCCGAAATAGCACTTCCTATATATAATTCTTTACCTCCGGACCATTCCGGAACTCCTCGTGACGTCCGAGATCTCATCTGGGACTCCGAACAACATTCGGGTTACTGCATATACATATCCCTACAACCCTAGCGTCACCGAACCTTAAGTGTGTAGACCCTACGGGTTCGGTAGACAGGCAGACATGACCGAGACGGCTCTCCGGTCAATAACCAACAGCGGGATCTGGATACCCATGTTGGCTCCCACATTCTCCACGATGATCTCATCATATGAACCATGATGTCGAGGATTCAAGCAACCCCGTATGCAATTCCCTTTGTCAATCGATATGTTACTTGCCCGAGATTCGATCGTCGGTATCCCAATACCTCGTTCAATCTCGTTACCGGCAAGTCACTTTACTCGTACCGTAATGCATGATCCCGTGACCAGACACTTGGTCACTTTGAGCTCATTATGATGATGCATTACCAAGTGGGCCCAGTGATACCTCTCCGTCATACGGAGTGACAAATCCTAGTCTCGATCCGTGTCAACCCAATAGACACTTTCGGAGATACCTGTAGTGCACCTTTATAGTCACCCAGTTACGTTGTGACGTTTGGTACACCCAAAGCACTCCTACGGTATCCGGGAGTTACACGATCTCATGGTCTAAGGAAAAGATACTTGACATTGGAAAACTCTAGCAAACAAACTATACGATCTTATGCTATGTTTAGGATTGGGTCTTGTCCATCACATCATTCTCCTAATGATGTGATCTCGTTATCAATGACATCCAATGTCCATAGTCAGGAAACCATGACTATCTGTTGATCAACGAGCTAGTCAACTAGAGGCTTACTAGGGACATGTTGGTGTCTATTATTCACACATGTATTACGATTTCCGGATAACACAATTATAGCATGAATAAAGACAATTATCATGAACAAGGAAATATAATAATAATGCTTTTATTATTGCCTCTAGGGCATATTTCCAACAGTCTCCCACTTGCACTAGAGTCAATAATCTAGTTACATTGTGATGAATCGAACACCCATGGAATTCTGGTGTTGATCATGTTTTGCTCTAGGGAGTGGTTTAGTCAACGGATCTGCTACATTCAGGTTCGTATGTACTTTACAAATATCTATGTCTCCATATTGAACATTTTCACGAATGGAGTTCAAGCGAAGCTTGATGTGCCTTGTCTTCTTGTGAAACCTGGGCTCCTTGGCAAGTGCAATAGCTCCAGTGTTGTCACAGAAGAGTTTGATTGGCCCCGACGCATTGGGTATGACTCCTAGGTCGGTGATGAACTCCTTCACCCAAATTGCTTCATGTGCTGCCTCCGAGGCTGCCATGTACTCCGCTTCACATGTAGATCCCGCCACGACGCTCTGCTTGCAACTGCACCAGCTTACTGCCCCGCCATTCAAAATATACACGTATCCGGTTTGTGACTTAGAGTCATCCAGATCTGTGTCGAAGCTAGCGTCGACGTAACCCTTTACGACGAGCTCTTCGTCACCTCCATAAACGAGAAACATTTCCTTAGTCCTTTTCAGGTACTTCAGGATATTCTTGACCGCTGTCCAGTGTTCCTTGCCGGGATTACTTTGGTACCTTCCTACCAAACTTACGGGAAGGTTTACATCAGGTTTGGTACACAGCATGGCATACATAATAGAACCTATGGCTGAGGCATAGGGGATGACACTCATCTCTTCTATATCTTCTGCCGTGGTCGGACATTGAGCAGAGCTCAATTTCACACCTTGTAACACAGGCAAGAACCCCTTCTTAGACTGATCCATATTGAACTTCTTCAATATCTTATCAAGGTATGTGCTTTGTGAAAGACCTATGAGGCGTCTCGATCTATCTCTATAGATTTTGATGCCTAATATATAAGCAGCTTCTCCAAGGTCCTTCATTGAAAAACTCTTATTCAAGTAGGTCTTAATGCTGTCCAAGAGTTCTATATCATTTCCCATCAAAAGTATGTCATCTACATATAGTATGAGAAATGCTACAGAGCTCCCAGTCACTTTCTTGTAAACGCAGGCTTCTCCATAAGTCTGCGTAAACCCAAACGCTTTGATCATCTCATCAAAGTGAATGTTCCAACTCCGAGATGCTTGCACCAGCCCATAAATCGAGCGTTGGAGCTTGCACACCTTGTCAGCATTCTTAGGATCGACAAAACCTTCCGGCTGCATCATATACAATTCTTCCTTAAGGAAACCATTAAGGAATGCCGTTTTGACGTCCATTTGCCATATCTCATAATCGTAGAATGCGGCAATTGCTAACATGATTCGGACGGACTTTAGCTTCGCTACCGGTGAGAAAGTCTCATCGTAGTCAACCCCTTGAACTTGTCGATAACCCTAGCGACAAGCCGAGCTTTATAGATGGTCACATTACCATCCGCGTCTGTCTTCTTAAAGATCCATTTATTTTCTGTGGCTCACCGTTCAACGGGCAAGTCAGTCAAAGTCCATACTTTGTTTTCATACATGGATCCTATCTCGGATTTCATGGCTTCTAGCCATTTGTCGGAATCCGGGCCAGCCATTGCTTCTTCGTAGTTCGAAAGTTCACCGTTGTCTAACAACATGATTTCCAAGACAGGGTTGCCGTACCACTCTGGTGCGGAACGTGTCCTTGTGGACCTTCGAATTTCAGTAGAAGCTTGATCAGAAGTATCTTGATCATTATCATTAACTTCCTCTCTAGTCGGTGCAGGCACCTCAGGAACATTTTCTTGAGTTGCGCCATTTGCCGGTTCAAGAGGTAATACTTCATCAAGTTCTACTTTCCTCCCACTTACTTCTTTCGAGAGAAACTCTTTCTCTAGAAAGGATCCATTCTTGGCAACAAAGATCTTGCCTTCGGATCTGAGGTAGAAGGTATACCCAATTGTTTCTTTAGGGTATCCTATGAAGACGCATTTTTCCGACTTGGGTTCGAGCTTTTCAGGTTGAAGTTTCTTGACATAAGCATCGCATCCCCAAACTTCTAGAAACAACAGCTTAGGTTTCTTCCCAAACCATAATTCATACGGTGTCGTCTCAATGGATTTCGACGGAGCCCTATTTAAAGTGAATGTGGCAGTCTCTAAAACATAGCCCCAAAAAGATAGCGGTAAATCAGTAAGAGACATCATAGATCATACCATATCTAATAGAGTGCGATTATGACGTTCGGACACACCATTACGCTGAGGTGTTCCAGGCGGAGTGAGTTGTGAAACTATTCCACATTTTCTTAAGTGTGTGCCAAATTCGTGACTCAAGTATTCTCCTCCACGATCTGATCGTAGAAACTTGATTTTCCTGTCACGTTGATTCTCAACCTCACTCTGAAATTCCTTGAACTTTTCAAAGGTTTCAGACTTGTGTTTAATTAAGTAGATATACCCATATCTACTCAAGTCATCAGTGAGGGTGAGAACATAACGATAGCCACCGCGAGCCTCAACACTCATTGGACCGCACGCATCAGTATGTATGATTTACAATAAGTTGGTTGCTCGCTCCATTGTTCCTGAGAATGGAGTCTTGGTCATTTTACCCATGAGGCATGGTTCGCACGTGTCAAATGATTCATAATCAAGAGACTCTAAAAGTCCATCTGCATGGAGCTTCTTCATGCATTTGACACCTATGTGACCAAGGCGGCAGTGCCACAAGTATGTGGTACTATCATTATCAACCTTACATCTTTTGGTATTCACACTATGAACATGTGTAGCATTACGCTCGAGATTCATTAAGAATAAACCATTCACCATAGGAGCATGACCATAAAACATATCTCTCATATAAATAGAACAACCATTATTCTCGATTTAAATGAGTAGCCATCTCGAATTAAACGAGATCCCGATACAATGTTCATGCTCAAAGCTGGCACTAAATAACAATTATTGAGGTTTAAAACTAATCCCGTAGGTAAATGAAGAGGCAGCGTGCCGACGGCGATCACATCGACCTTGGAACCATTCCCGACGTGCATCGTCACCTCGTCCTTCACCAGTCTCCGCTTATTCCGCAGCTCCTGCTTTGAGTTACAAATGTGAGCAACTGCATCGGTATCAAATACCCAAGAGCTACTACAAGTACTGGTAAGGTACACATCAATTACATGTATATCACATATACCTTTTGTTTTGCCGGCCTTCTTGTCCGCTAAGTATTTGGGGCAATTCCGCTTCCAGTGACCACTTCCCTTGCAATAAAAGCACTCAGTCTCGGGCTTGGGTCCATTCTTTGGCTTCTTCCCGGCAGCTTGCTTGCTGGGCGCGGCAACTACCTTGCCGTCCTTCTTGAAGTTCTTTTTACCCTTTCCCTTCTTGAACTTAGTGGTTTTATTGACCATCAACACTTGATGTTCCTTCTTGACTTCTACCTCTGCTGATTTCAGCATAGCAAATACTTCAGGAATGGTCTTTTCCATCCCCTGCATATTGAAGTTCATCACAAAGCTCTTGTAGCTTGGTGGAAGCGACTGGAGGATTCTGTCAATGACCGCATCATCCGGGAGATTAACTCCCAGCTGAGTCAAGCGGTTATGTAACCCAGACATAGTGAGTATGTGCTCACTGACAGAACTATTTTCCTCCATCTTACAGCTGAAGAATTTGTCGGAGACTTCATATCTCTTGACCCGGGCATGATCTTGGAAAACCATTTTCAGCTCTTCGAACATCTCATATGCTCCGTGTCTCTCAAAAATGTTTTTGGAGCCCCGGCTCTAAACTGTAAAGCATGCCGCACTGAACGAGGGAGTAGTCATCGGTACATGCCTGCCAAGCGTTCATAACGTCTTGTTCTGCAGGGAGAACAGGTGCGTCACCCAGCGGTGCTTGTAGGACATAATCTTTCTTGGCAGCTATGAGGATGATCCTCAGGTTCCAGACCCAGTCCGTATAGTTGCTGCCATCATCTTTCAGCTTGGTTTTCTCTAGGAATGCGTTGAAGTTGAGGACTACGTTGGCCATTTGATCTACAGGACATATTGTAAATATTTTAGACTAAGTTCATGATAATTAAGTTCATCTAATCAAATTATTCAATGAACTCCCACTTAGATAGACATCCCTCTTCTAGTCATCTAAGTATAACATGATCCAAGTCAACTAGGCCGTGTCCGATCATCACGTGAGACGGACTAGTCAACATCGATGAACATCTTCATGTTGATCGTATCTTCTATACGACTCATGCTCGACCTTTCGGTCTTCTGTGTTCCGAGGCCATGTCTGTACATGCTAGGCTCGTCAAGTCAACCTAAGTGTTTGCATGTGTAAATCTGTCTTACACCCGTTGTATGTGAATGTTAGAATCTATCACACCCGATCATCACGTGGTGCTTCGAAACAACGAACTGTCGCAACGGTGCACAGTTAGGGGGAACACTTCTTGAAATTATTATGAGGGATCATCTTATTTACTACCGTCGTTCTAAGTAAACAAGATGCAAAAACATGATAAACATCACATGCAATCAAATAATAATAGTGACATGATATGGCCAATATCACATAGCTCCTTTGATCTCCATCTTGGGGCTCCATGATCATCTTGTCACCGGCTTGACACCATGATCTCCATCATCATGATCTCCATCATCGTGTCTCCATGAAATTGCTCGCCAACTATTACTTCTACTACTATGGCTAACGCGTTAAGCAATAAAGAAAAGTAATTTACATGGCGTTTCTCAATGACATGCAGGTCATACAAAAAAATAAAGACAACTCCTATGGCTCCTGCCGGTTGTCATACTCATCGACATGCAAGTCGTGATTCCTATTACAATAGCATGAACATCTCATACATCACATATATATCATTCATCATTCATCACAACTTTGGCCATATCATATCACAAAGCACTTGCTGCAAAAACAAGTTAGACGTCCTCTAATTGTTGTTGCATGTTTTACGTGGCTGAAGTAGGGTTCTAGCAAGAACGTTTTCTTACCTACGTGAAAGCCACAATGTGATTTGTCAACTTCTATTTACCCTTCATAAGGACCCTTTTCATCGAATCCGCTCCAACTAAAGTGGGAGAGACAGACACCCGCCAGCCACCTTATGCAACTAGTGCATGTTAGTCGGTGGAACCGGTCTCACGTAAGCGTACGTGTAAGGTTGGTCTGGGCCGCTTCATCCCACAATACCGCTGAAGCAAGATAAAACTAGTAGCGGCAAGAAAGTTGACAAATCTATGCCCACAACAAATTGTGTTCTACTCGCGCAAGAAGAACTACGCATAGACCTAGCTCATGATGCCACTGTTGGAGAACGTTGCAGAAAACAAAAATTTTCCTACGTTTTCACCAAGATCCATCTATGAGTTCATCTAGCAACGAGTGATCGGATGCATCTACATACCTTTGTAGATCGCGAGCGGAAGCGTTCAAAGAACGGGGATGATGTAGTCGAACACGACATGATCCAAATCACCGGAGATCCTAGCACCGAACGGACGGCACCTCCGCGTTCAACACACGTACGGAACAGCCACGTCTCCTCCTTCTTGATCCAGCAAGGGGAAAGGAGAGGTTGAGGGAGATGGCTCCAGCAGCAGCATGACGGCGTGGTGATGATGGAGCTGCAGTACTCCGTCAGGGCTTCGCTAAGCACTATGGAGAAGGAGAAGGTGTTGGAGAGGGAGAAGGAGGCAACCAAAGGCGTGGATGAAAAGCCCTCCTTCCCCCACTATATATAGGAGGGCCTAGGTGGGGGCGCCGGCCCTAGGAGATCCAATCTCCTAGGGGGGGCGGCGGCCAAGGGAGGTTTCCCTCCCCCCCAAGGCACCTAGCGGTGCCTTCCACTAGTGGGACTCCTCCCCTTTGGAAACCCTAGGCGCATGGGCCTATTAGGCTGGTGCCCTTGGCCCATGTAGGCCAAGGCGCACCCCCTACAGACCATGTGGCCCCCCGGGGCAGGTGGCCCCACCCGGTGGGCCCCCGGGACCCTTCCGGTGGTCCCGGTACAATACCGATAACCCCGAAACTTGTCCCGATGGCCGAAATAGCACTTCATATATATAATTCTTTACCTCCGGACCATTCCGGAACTCCTCGTGACGTCCGGGATCTCATCCGGGACTCCGAACAACATTCGGGTTACTGCATATACATATCCCTACAACCCTAGCGTCACCGAACCTTAAGTGTGTAGACCCTACGGGTTCGGGAGACAGGCAGACATGACCGAGACGGCTCTCCGGTCAATAACCAACAGCGGGATCTGGATACCCATGTTGGCTCCCACATGCTCCACGATGATCTCATCGGATGAACCATGATGTCGAGGATTCAAGCAACCCCGTATGCAATTCCCTTTGTCAATCGATATGTTACTTGCCCGAGATTTGATTGTCGGTATCCCAATACCTCGTTCAATCTCGTTACCGGCAAGTCACTTTACTCGTACCGTAATGCATGATCCCGTGACCAGACACTTGGTCACTTTGAGCTCATTATGATGATGCATTACCGAGTGGGCCCAGTGATACCTCTCCATCATACGGAGTGACAAATCCCAGTCTCGATCCGTGTCAACCCAACAGACACTTTCGGAGATACCTGTAGTGCACCTTTATAGTCACCCAGTTACGTTGTGACGTTTGGTACACCCAAAGCACTCCTACGGTATCCGGGAGTTACACGATCTCATGGTCTAAGGAAAAGATACTTGACATTGGAAAACTCTAGCAAACGAACTATACGATCTTATGCTATGTTTAGGATTGGGTCTTGTCCATCACATCATTCTCCTAATGATGTGATCTCGTTATCAATGACATCCAATGTCCATAGTCAGGGTCTATTATTCACACATGTATTACGATTTCCGAATAACACAATTATAGCATGAATAAAGACAATTATCATGAACAAGGAAATATAATAATAATGCTTTTATTATTGCCTCTAGGGCATATTTCCAACAACATTGTGGTTATGAATGAGGATGAACCATCTTCTGTGCACGCACAAGCCAAGAAGGAGAAGGCAAAAGCTGAAAATGCTGCAAGGATGCCAACTACTGAAGAAGCATCTCAGTATCTCCTGAAGAGCAAGCAAGATCAGCTTGGCTACCTGATTGCATCCACTCTGAGGATTGAGAAGGGACTGGCCACCCTGACTCAAAACCAGGAGAGCTTGGAAAGAATCGTGGAGCAAAAATTCTATGACTTGGATGTGAAGGTAACTGAAATTCAGTCTGTTGTGGAGCAACTTCAAGATGATATGCAGGAGAGGAAGGGCAAGACAACCACTGATGCATTTGCCAGAGTTCCTAGAGCTCAGAGGTCTGCTGCAGTGCTATTCCAGACACCAGAGCCACGTCATCTGCACCAGCTACAGCTTCAGCGCAACCAGCTCCAGCACCAACACCTTCAGCTCCATCCACATCAACTGAAGTCTTCGTCCAAGGAGCCATCTCTACGCCACCACCTGAAGACCAAGCTTGAGAGACGTCTTAGTGCTATGAATTTTCTGTGAACTTTTTTGTAACTTGTTGCCAAAGGGGGAGAAACATGTATAGATCATAGGCTTCGAGAGAGAGCGTTGCTTTTTATTCTCTCTTTCTTTGGTGGTTGAACTTTTTTTATCTTTTGATTGCTTGAGATACTATGCTATTATCTGTGAGACATTGATGATCATGTGGTTGATCATAAGCTACACTTATGCTTGTTAGATTATATCAGCTTACTTGTCCTTATATGATCATTCACTTTGCTTGGTGATGAGTGCATGTTTTCAATCTTTATTATTTTGAGCGCTCCACCAAGATGTATGTGACATGGAAGAGTAACCCATGATCCTAACTCATTGTGCATTTGCAGTCCAAAGCAAATCATAAGATATGCACAAATTTAGGGGGAGCTCTTGCTTTTCACATACTTCTCAAAGCAACAATATCTTTCACTCTTATTATCATTTGTCGAAGCTTTGATCTATATGTTGTCATCAATTACCAAAAAGGGGGAGATTGAAAGTGCAACTATCCCTAGGTGGTTTTGGTAATTCCTAACAACATATAGCTCATTGAGCTAACATTATTCCAAGATTAATATTTCAGGAAAAGCTCAATGAATGGGATGGCATGGATGAGGAAAGTGGATCCCTCAAAATTCTAAGGACAAAAAGTTTGGCTCAAGCTTGAAGCTCAAGACTCTACATTTTCTATTTTAGTGATCCAAGATCACATTGAGTCTTTAGGAAAAGCCAATACTATCAAGGAGGGATGAGGTGTTGCTTAATGGCTTGCTTGCTCAAAATGCTTAGTGATATGCTCCAAAATCCTCAACTACCTTCCCACATCCACATATGACCTAAACCAAAAGTCAAACTCGGCCCCACCGATTCTTTCTATCCGGTGCCACCGAGTTTCAAATGTCATAGCCACTGCCACAAACCCTAGGCAAATCGGTCTCACCGATAGGGATCTCGGTCTCACCGAGATGGGATTGTAATCTCTCTGTTTCCCTTCATAATGTTTCGGTCTTACCAAGATGAGCGATCAGTCCCACCGAGATTGCAATGTAAACTCTCTGTTTCCCTTTTGTAACACTTCGGTCTCACCGAGATGAGCGAATCGGTCCCACTGAGTTTACCTGACCAACTCGCTGGTTAGCTTATTACCAAAATTGGTCCCACCGAGTTTGTGTAATCGATCACACTGAGGTTACGTTATGCCCTAACCCTAACCATATCGATCCTACCGAGTTGCATCTCAGTCCAACCGAAAATCCTAACGATCACTAGGTTTGCTGAATCGGTCCGACCGAGTTTAACCGTTCGGTCCCACCGAGTTTGGCAAATTGTGTGTAACGGTTAGATTTTGTGTGGAGGCTATATATACCCCTCCACCCACTCTTCATTCGTGGAGAGAGCCATCAGAACATACCTACACTTCCAATACACATTTTCTGAGAGAGAACCACCTACACTTGTGTTGAGGTCAGGATATTCCATTCCAACCATATGAATCTTGATCTCTAGCCTTCCCCAAGTTGCTTTCCACTCAAATCTTCTTTCCACCAAATTCAAATCCTGTGAGAGAGAGTTGAGTGTTGGGGAGACTATCATTTGAAGCACAATAGCAAGGAGTTCATCATCAACACACCATTTGTTACTTCTTGGAGAGTGGTGTCTCCTAGATTGGCTAGGTGTCACTTGGGAGCCTCCGACAAGATTGTGGAGTTGAACCAAGGAGTTTGTAAGGGCAAGGAGATCGCCTACTTTGTGAAGATCTACCGCTAGTGAGGCAAGTCCTTCGTGGGCGACGGCCGTGATGGAATAGACAAGGTTGCTTCTTCGTGGACCCTTCGTGGGTGGAGCCCTCCGTGGACTCGCACAACCGTTACCCTCCGTGGGTTGAAGTCTCCATCAACGTGGATGTACGATAGCACCACCTATCGGAACCATGACAAAAACATCCGTGTCTCCAATTGCGTTTGAATCCTCCAAACCCTTCTCTTTACATTATTGCAAGTTGCATACTTTACTTTCCGCTGCTCATATACTCTTTTGCATGCTTTCTTGAATTGTGTGGAGATTGCTTGACTTGTGCTAATATAGCTAAAATCTGCCAAGAACTAAAATTGGGAAAGGCTAGATTTTTATTTGGTCAAGTAGTCTAATCACCCCCCCTCTAGACATACTTTCGATCCTACACAGAGCCATGAGTTGGTTGTGAGATCTTATGGGTTTCACCTCTAGCCTACCCCAACTTGTTTGGGACTAAAGGCTTTATTATTGTTGTTGTTGTTGTTGTTGTTGTTGTTGTTGTTTTTGTTGTTGTTGTTGTTGTTGTTGTATCTATCTCTATAGATCTTGATGCCTAATATATAAGCAGCTTCACTGAGGTCTTTCATTGAAAAATTCTTATTCAAGTATCCTTTTATGCTATCCAGAAATTCAGTATCATTTCTGATCAACAATATGTCATCCACATATAATATCAAAAATGCTACAGAGCTCCCACTCACTCTCTTGCAAATACAGGCTTCTCCAAAAGTCTGTATAAAACCATATGCTTTGATCACACTATCAAAGTGTATATTCCAACTCCGAGAGGCTTGCACCAGTCCATAAATGGATCGCCGGAGTTTGCACACTTTGTTAGCACCTTTTGGATCGACAAAACCTTCTGGTTGCATCATATACAACTCTTCTTTAAAATATCCATTAAGGAATGCAGTTTTGACATCCATTTGCCAAATTTCATAATCATAAAATGCAGCAATTGCTAACATGATTCAGACAGACTTAAGCATCGCTACAGGTGAGAAGGTCTCATCATAGTCAACTCCTTGAATTTGTCAAAAACCTTTCACAACAAGTCGAGCTTTGTAGACAGTAACATTACTGTCAGTGTCAGTCTTCTTCATGAAGATCCAATTATTCTCTGTGGCTTGCCGATCATCGGGCAAGTCAACCAAAGTCCACACTTCGTTCTCATACATGGATCCCATCTCAGATTTCATGGCCTCAAGCCATTTTGTGGAATCTGGTCTCATCATCGCTTCCTCATAGTTTGTAGCTTTGTCATGGTCAAGTAACATGACCTCCAGAACAGGATTACCGTACCACTCTAGTGCATATCTTACTCTGGTTGACCTACGAGGTTCGATAGTAACTTGATCAGAAGTTTAATGATAATCATCATTAGCTTCCTCACTAATTGGTGTACGAATCATTGGAACTGATTTCTGTGATGAACTACTTTCCAATTTGGGAGAAGGTACAATTACCTCATCAAGTTCTACTTTCCTCCCACTCACTTCTTTCGAGAGAAACTCCTTCTCTAGAAAGGATCCATTCTTAGCAACGAATATCTTGCCTTCGGATCTGTGATATATGGTGTACCCAACGGTCTCCTTTGGGTATCCTAATGAAGACACATTTCTCCGATTTGGGTTTGAGCTTATCAGGTTGAAGCTTTTTCACATACGCATCACAGCCCCAAACTTTAAGAAACGGCAACTTGGGTTTCTTGCCAAACCACAGTTCATATGGTGTCGTCTCAACGAATTTAGATGGTGCCCTATTTAATGTGAATGCAGCCGTCTCTAAAGCATAACCCCAAAACGATAGCAGTAAATCAGTAAGAGACTTCATAGGTCGCATCATATCTAATAAAGTACGATTACGATGTTCGGACACACCATTATGCTGTGGTGTTCCAGGTGGCATTAGTTGTGAAACTATTCCATATTGTTTCAAATGAAGACCAAACTCATAACTCAAATATTCACCTCCACGATCAGATCGTAGAAACTTTATTTTCTTGTTACGATGATTTTCCTTCACTCTGAAACTTTTCAAATGTTTCAGACTTATGTTTCATCAATTATATATACCCATATATTCTCAAATCATTTGTGAAGGTCAGGAAATAACGATACCCTCCGCGAGCCTCAACACTCATCGGACCAGATACATCAGTATGTATTATTTGCAACAAGTTTGTTGCTCGCTCCATTGTTCCGGTGAACGGAGTCTTAGTCATCTTGCCCATGAGGCATGGTTCGCAAGCATCAAGTGATTCCAAAAGCCCATCAGCATGGTGTTTCTTCATGCGCTTTACACCAGTATGACCTAAACGGCATTGCCACAAATAAGTTGCACTATCATTATTAAACTTATATCTTTTGTCTTCAATACTATGAATATGTGTATCACTACTATCGAGATTCAATAAAAATAGACCACTCATCAAGGGTGCATAACCATAAAAGATATTACTCATATGAATAGAACAACCATTATTTTCTGATTTAAATGAATAACCATCTGACATCAAACAGATCCAGATATAATGTTCATGCTTAACATTGGCACCAAATAATAATTATTCAGGTCTAAAACTAATCCCGAAGGTAGATGCAGAGGTAGCATGCCGACGGGGATCACATCGACTTTGGAACCATTTCCCACGCGCATCGTCACCTCGTCCTTAGCCAATCTTCGCTTAATCCGCAGCCCCTGTTTCGAGTTGCAAATATGAGCAACAGAACCAATATTAAATACCAATGCGCTACTACAAGCATTAGTAAGGTACACATCAATAACATGTATATCAAATATACCTTTCACTTTGCCATCCTTCTTATCTGCCAAATACTTGGGGTAGTTCCGCTTCTAGTGACCAGTCCCTTTGCAGTAGAAGCACTCAGTCTCAGGCTTAGGTCCAGACTTGGGCTTCTTCACTTGAGCAGCAACTTGCTTGCCATTCTTCTTGAAGTTCCCCTTCTTCCCTTTGGCCTTTTTCTTGAAACTAGTGCTCTTGTTAACCATCAACACTTGATGCTCCTTCTTGATATCTACCTCCGCAGCCTTTAGCATTGCGGAGAGCTCGGGAATTGTCTTATCCATCCCTTGCATATTATAGTTCATCGCGAAGCTTTTGTAGCTTGGTGGCAGTGATTGAAGAACTCTGTCAATGACACTATCATCAGGAAGATTAACTCCCATTGGAGTCAAGTGGTTGTGGTACCCAGACATTCTGAGTATATATTCACTGACAGAACTATTCTCCTCCATATTGCAGCTGTAGAACTTATTGGAGACTTCATATCTCTCAATCCGGGCATTTGCTTGAAATATTAGCTTAAATTCCTGGAACATCTCATACACTCCATGACATTGAAAACGTCGTTGAAGTCCCGGTTCTAAGCTGTAAAGCATGGCACACTAAACTATCGAGTAGTCATCAACACGCGTCTGCCGAGCATTCACAATGTCTGCAGTTGCTGGCGCGGGTGGTACACCTAGCGGTGCTTCCAGGACGTAATTCTTCTATGCAGCAATGAGGATAATCCTCAAGTTATGGACCCAGTCCATGTAGTTGCTACCATCATCTTTCAACTTAGCTTTCTCTAGGAATGCATTAAAATACAAAGGAACAGTAGCACGGGCCATTGATCTACAACAACATAGACATGCAAAATACTATTAGGTACTAAGTTCATGATAAATTAGAGTTCAGTTAATCATATTACTTATGAACTCCCACTTAAATAGACATCCCTCTAATCATCTAAGTGATCACGTGATCCATATCAACTAAACCATGTCCGATCATCACGTGAGATGGAGTAGTTTTCAATGATGAACATCACTATGTTGATCATATCTACTATATGATTCACGCTCGAACTTTCGGTCTCAGTGTTCCAAGGCCATATCTGCATATGCTAGGCTCGTCAAGTTTAACCTGAGTATTCTGCGTGTGGAAAACTGGCTTGCACCCATTGTATGTGAACGTAGAGCTTATCACACCCGATCATCACGTGGTGTCTCGGCACGACAAACTGTAGAACGGTGCATACTCAGGGAGAACACTTATACCTTGAAATTTAGTGAGAGATCATCTTATAATGCTACGGCCGTACTAAGCAAAATAAGATGCATAAAGGATAAACATCACATGCAATCAAATAAGTGATATGATAGGGCCAGCATCATCTTGTGCCTTTGATCTCCATCTTCAAAGCACCGTCATGATCACCATCATCACCGGCTTGACACCATGATCTCCATCGAAGCATCGTTGTCGTCTCGCCAACTATTGCTACTACGACTATCGCTATCGCTTAGTGATAAAATAAAGCAATTACATGGCGATTGCATTTCATACAATAAAGCGACATCCATATGGCTCCTGCCAGTTGCCGATAACTGTTACAAAACATGATCATCTCATAAAACAATTTATATATCATCATGTCTTGACTATATCACATCACAGCAAACCCTGCAAAAATAAGTTAGACGTCCTCTACTTTGTTGTTGCAAGTTTTACGTGGCTACTACGGGCTTCTAGCAAGAACCGTTCTTACCTACGCATCAAAACCACAACAATTTTTCATCAAGTGTGTTGTTTTAACCTTCAACAAGGACCGGACGTAGTCAAACTCGATTCAACTAAAGTTGGAGAAACAGACACCCACTAGCCACCTGATTGCGAAGCACGTCGGTAGAACCAGTCTCATGAATGCGGTCATGTAATGTCGGTCTGGGCTGCTTCATCCAACAATACCGCCGAATCAAAGTAAGACATGCTGGTAAGCAGTATGACTATTATCGCCCACAACTCATTGTGTTCTACTCGTGCATATAACATCTACGCATAGACCTTTCTCGGATGCCACTATTGGGGAACACAGTATTTCAGTAAATTTGCCTATGATCACGCAAGATCTATCTAGGAGATGCATAGCAACGACACGGGGAGAGCGTGTCTACGTACCCTCATACACCGAAAGCGGAAGCGTTTAGTAACGCGGTTGATGTAGTCGAACATCTTCGCCATCCAACCGATCCAAGTACCGAACGCACGACATCTCCGTGATCAAGACACATTCAGCTCAATTATGTCCCTCGAACTCTTGATCCAGTTGAGGCCAAGGGATAGTTCCGTCAGCACGACAGCATGGCGATGGTGATGATGAAGTTACCGACGCAGGGCTTCGCCTAAGCACTACGACGATATGACCGAGGTGTGTAACTGTGGAGGAGGGGGGGCACCGCACACGGCTAAAAGACCAACTTGTGTGTTCTAGGGTGCCCCCTCCCCATGTATATAAAGGAGGGAGGAGGGGAGGGTCGGCCGGCCAGCGCCCAAGAGGGGAGTCCTACTAGGACTCCTAGTAGGATTCCACCAAAAGGGAGAGAGGGGGAAGGAAAGAGAGGGAGAGGGAGTAGGAAAGGGGGGCGCCGCCTCCTTCCCTTGTCCAATTCGGACTGCAAGGGGGGCAGCCTACCCTGGCTTCCCTCCTCTCTCTCTAATAAGGCCCATGGTGGCCCATTAGTTCCCCCGGGGGGTTCCGGTAACCCCTTCGGCACTCCATTTTTACCTGAAATTATCCGGAACACTTCCGGTGTCCGAATAACATGGTCCAATATATCAATCTTTACGTCTCGACCATTTTGAGACTCCTCATTATGTTGATCTCATCCGGGACTCGAAACAAACTTCGGTTCATCAAAACACGAAACTCATAATATAAATCGTCATCGAACGTTAAGCGTGCGGACCCTACGAGTTCGAGAACTATGTAGACATGACCGAGGCACATCTCCATTCAATAACCAATAGTGGAACCTAGATGCTCATATTGGCTCCTACATATTCTATGAAGATCTTTATCGGTCAAACGCACAACAACATACGTTGTTCCCTTTGTCATTGGTATGTTACTTGCCCGAGATTCGATCGTCGGTATCATCATACCTAGTTCAATCTCGTCACCGGCAAGTCTCTTTACTCGTTCCGTAATGCATCATCCCGTGGCTAACTCATTAGACACATTGCTTGCTGATACGTCTCCAACGTATCTATAATTTTTGATTGCTCCGTGCTATAATATCTACTCTTTTGGACTATATTGGGCTTTATTTTCCACTTTTATATTATTTTTGGGACTAACCTATTAACCGGAGGCCCAGCCCAGAATTGTTGTTTGTTGCCTATTTCAGTGTTTCGGAGAAACAGAATATCAAACGGAGTCCAAACAGAATGAAACCTTCGGGAACGTGATTTTCTCATCAGATAAGACCCAGGAGACTTAGACCCTCCGTCAAGAAAGCCACGAGGCGGTCACGAGGGTGAAGGGAGCCCCCTCTAGGGCGTGCCCCCCTGCCTCGTGGGCCCCTCGAAGTTCCACCGATGTACTTCTTCCTCCTATATATACCTACGTACCCCCAAACGATCAGAGAGGGAGCAAAAAACCTAATTCCACTGCCGCAACTTTCTGTATCCACGAGATCCCATCTTGGGGCCTGTTTCGGAGCTCCACTGGAGGGGGCATCGATCACGGAGGACTTCTACATCATCATCCAAGCCTCTCCGATGAAGTGTGAGTAGTTCACCTTAGACCTACGGGTCCATAGTTAGTAGCTAGATGGCTTCTTCTCTCTTTTTGGATCTCCATACAATGTTCTCCCCCTCTCTCATGGACATCTATTCGATGTAATATTCTTTTTGCGGTGTGTTTGTTGAGACCAATGAATTATGGGTTTATGATCAAGTCTATCTATGAATAATATTTGAATCTTCTCTGAATTCTTTTATGTATGATTGGTTATCTTTGCAAGTCTCTTCGAATTATCAGTTTGGTTTGGCCTACTAGATTCGTTGTTCTTGCCATGGGAGAAATGCTTAGCTTTGGGTTCAATCTTGCGGTGTCCTTTCCCAGTGACAGAAGGGGCGGCAAGGCACGTATTGTATTGTTGCCATCGAGGCTAACAAGATGGTTTTTTTAATCATATTGCATGAAACTATCCCTCTACATCATGTCATCTTGCTTAAGGCGTTACTCTATTTTTAACTTAATACTCTAGATGCATGCTGGATAGCGGTCGATGAGTGGAGTAATAGTAGTAGATGCAGAATCGTTTCGGTCTACTTGTCTCGGACGTGATGCCTATATACATGACCATACCTAGATATTCTCATAACTATGCTCAATTCTGTCAATTGCTCAACAGTAATTTGTTCACCCACCGTAGAATACTTATGCTCTTGAGAGAAGCCACTAGTGAAACCTATGGCCCCGGGTCTCTTTCTCATCATATTAATCTCCATTACTTTATTATTGCTTTGCTTTTACTTTGCCTTTTACTTTTTACTTTGCATCTCTATACCAAAAATACCAAAAATATTATTTATCATCTCTATCAGATCTCACTTTCGTAAGTGATCGTGAAGGGATTGACAACCCCTAAGCGCGTTGGTTGTGTTGAGCTAGTGTTTTTGTGTAGGTACAAGGGACTTGAGCATAGCCTCCTACTGGATTGATACCTTGGTTCTCAAAAACTGAGGGAAATAGTTATGCTACTTTGCTGCATCATCCCTTCCTCTTCGGGGAAATCCAACGCAGTGCTCAAGTGGTAGCAAGAAGAATTTCTGGCGCCGTTGCCGGGGAGTCTGCGCAAAAGTCAACACACCAAGTACCCATCGCAATCCCTATCTCCCGCATTACATTATTTTCCATGTGCCTCTCGTTTTCCTCTCCCCCACTTCACCCTTGCCGTTTTATTCGCCCTCTCTCTCTCTCTCTCTCTCTCTCTCTCTCTCTTTCCTCCCTCTCTATTTGCCTCTTTTTGCCCGTTTGCTTTTTGTTTGCTTGTGTGTTTGTTTGCTAGCTTGTCGTTATGTCAAGTCCTTTACCTTCTACCTCTATGTATGAAATTGGGGAAATTATTGTCGATATGGATAATAATAATAATAATAATAATATCATGAAAAATTCTGATGCTCCTGCTAAAGAACCTACCATCTTTCATACAAAAAAACTCCGTGTTGGTAGTGGTAATATTATTGGAAAAGGAGTTATTCAAGATTTCTTTACTTGTGCTGGTGCTTTACCTTCTATGGGTAGTTCTATCCTTCACAGAACTAGTAGTCTTGCGAACGCTATTGCCATGCTTGTAGTTGAACTTGAAAGACAATTCATGCACATGCATCCTTCCATACAAAGGATTTTTCTGGAATTTTCTAATAATGAGCATTCTTCTGTTAAGCGTTCCGCTACTATCTTTTTGGCTCATGAGTTTAGATTCATAATAAAAGAAGCCAAAGAAATATTTGCACATTATAGGGTGGATGCTTGCCATCCTCCCATAGAGGCTATTCTCTTTGATCAAGAAGAAATAATGCGTTTTCAATCTCTAGACTATGTTGCTTTCAATGAAAATCTTAGAAAAAGGGTTCCTACCAATGTTTTAGTTGATAGAATTTCTGAACTTAATGATGATTTGGCTATTCGAAATAATGAACTAGGATATTATCTTGAATATAGGCTCACAAAGTTCTGTCAAAAGAATGCTTATAATGATGAATTGGTTGTGCATTATGAAGGACCAAAGGAGGAACCTATACCTCCCAAGGTTGATCTTGTGGACTTTTGTCCCGTTAAATTTAGCCCTTTTGATTACTTTTGCTTGCCTCAAAGAAAACATGCTGCCGAACGTAGAGAATATGAAATGAGTTTTAATAATCTATCTTACTATTATGGCAATACCTAGATCTATTCTTGCTTGTTATGCCTAGCTAGGGGCGTTAAACGATAGCGCTTGTTGGGAGGCAACCCAATTTTATTTTTATTCCTTGCTTTATGCTCCTGTTTAGTAATAAATAAATTATTTAGTATATGTTTAGGTTGTGTTTTTTGTGTTTAATTAGTGTTTGTGCCAAGTAGAACCGTTGGGAAGACTTGGGGAAAGTCTTGTTGAACTTGCTGTAAAAAACAGGAACTTTAGCGCTCACGAGAACTGCTGTCATTTTTATTTGGAGAGTGATATTTAGTTAATTATATTTTCATATGATTAATAGATAAATTCCTCACGTCCAGCAATTTATTTTGGAATTTTTGGGGTTCCAGATCTTGCGCTAGCTACAGATTACTACAGACTGTTTTGTTTTTGACAGATTCTGTTTTTCGTGTGTTGTTTGCTTATTTTGATGAATCTATGGCTAGTAAAATAGTTTATAATCCATAGAGAAGTTGGAATACAGTAGGTATTACACCCATATAAATAAATAATGAGTTCATTACAGTACCTTGAAGTGGTATTTTGTTTTCTTTCGCTAACGGAGCTCACGAGATTTTCTACTTTGAGTTTTGTGTTGTGAAGTTTTCAAGTTTTGGGTAAAGATTTGATGGATTATGGAACATGGAGTGGCAAGATCCTAAGCTTGGGGATGCCCATGTCACCCCCAAGATAATCTAAGGACACCTAAAAGCCAAAGCTTGGGGATGCCCCAGAAGGCACCCCCTCTTTCGTCTACTTCTATCGGTAACTTTACTTGGAGCTATATTTTTATTCACCACATGAGATGTGTTTTGCTTGGAGCGTCTTTTATGATTTGAGTCTTTGCTTGTTAGTTTACCACGATCATCCTTTTTGTACACACCTTTTGAGAGAGCCATACATAATTTGTAATTTGATAGAATACTCTATGTGCTTCACTTATATCTTTTGAGCTCTATAGTTTTACTCTAGTGCTTCACTTATATCTTTTGAGTTATATAAATTTTGCTCTAGTGCTTCACTTATATCTTTTAGAGCACGGTGGTGGATTTGTTTTATAGAAACTATTGATCTCTCATGCTTCACTTAGATTATTTTGCGAGTCTTTAATAGCATGGAAATTTTCTTAATAATATGCTTGGTATTCAAGATTTGTAGAACTTTCTTTTGAGTGCGTTGAATACTAAGAAAAGATTGATGCTTGATAATTGTTTTGAGATATGAAGATGGTGATATTAGAGTCATTCTAGTTGAGTAGTTGTGAAATTGAGAAATACTTGTGTTAAAGTTTGTGATTCCCGTAGCATGCACGTATGGTGAACCGTTATGTGATGAAGTCGGAGCATGATTTATTTATTGATTGTCTTCCTTATAAGTGGCGGTTGGGGACAAGCGATGGTCTTTTCCTACCAATCTATCCCCCTAGGAGCATGCACGGAATACTTTGCTTTGATAACTTCTAGATTTTTTCAATAAGTATATGGGTTCTTTATGACTAATGTTGAGACCATGGATTATACGCACTTTTCTTCCTTCCACCATTGCTAGCCTCTCTAATACCGCGCACTTTTCGCCGGTATCATACACCCACCAAGTACCTTCCTAAAACAGCCACCATGCCTACCTATCATGGCATTTCCATAGCCATTCCAAGATATATTGCCATGCAACTTTCCATCATTCCATTCATTATGACACGCTCCATCATTGTCATATTGCTAGCATGATCATGTAGTTGACATCGTATTTGTGGCAAAACCACCGTTCATAATTCTTTCATACATGTCACTCTTGATTCATTGCATATCCCGGTACACCGTCGGAGGCATTCACATAGAGTCATATTTTGTTCTAAGTATTGAGTTGTAATTGTTGAGTTGTAAGAAAAATAAAAAGTGTGATGATCATCATTTTTAGAGCATTGTCCCAAGTGAGGAAAGGATGATGGAGACTATGATTCCCCCACAAGTCGGGATGAGACTCCAAACGAAAAAATGCCATAAAAAAGAGAAAGGCCCAAATAAAAAAAGAAAAGGAGAGAAGGGGCAAGGTTACTATCCTTTTACCACACTTGTGCTTGAAAGTAGCACCATGATCTTCATAATAGAGAGTCTCTCATGTTATCACTTTCATATACTAGTGGGAATTTTTCATTATAGAACTTGTCTTGTATATTCCAATGATGGGCTTCCTCAAAATGCCCTAGGTCTTCCTGAGCAAGCAAGTTGGATGCACACCCACTTAGTTTCTTTTGTTGAGATTTCATATACTTATAGCCAAGGTTGGAAAAGGCGGTAGGCGTAAGCGAGGCGGTTGACCTTCGCCTAGTGCCTAGGCGGTGCCTAAGCGCCCTAGGCGCGGCCTAGGCGGTAATATAGTTTTTACTCGTAGTGTATTTGTGATTATTATATGGGTGTTGATATTAGTTTAGGGCATATAAATAAGTTAATTACTGTCTACTGGCATTGGAATATGACCCATTTGGCACATCAGTGCAGTATGTGGCATGATTTCTTGCTTGAGTAGGCAATTCCTTGCTTGCCCTACCTAGACCTCCATTTATGCCCTAGGCGAGGCGTTTGGCCATTGCCTAGCGCCTAGGCGTGCCTAAGCGCCTCCTAGGCACTGTCTTTTCCAACAAAGCTTATAGCTCTAGTGCATCCGTTGTATGGCAATCCCTACTCACTCACATTGATATCTATTGATGGGCATCTCCATAGCCCGTTGATACGCCTAGATGATGTGAGACTATCTTCCCCTCTTTTTGTCTTCTCCACAACCACCATTCTATTCCACATATATTGCTATATCCATGGCTCACGCTCATGTATTGCGTGAAGATCGAAAAGGTTTTGTGAATGTCAAAAGTATGAAACAATTGCTTGGCTTGTCATCGGGGTTGTGCATGATTTAAATACTTTGTGTGGTGAAGATAGAGCATAGCCAGACTATATGATTTTGTAGGGATAGCTTTCTTTGGCCATGTTATTTTGAGAAGACATAATTGCTTTGTTAGTATGCTCGAAGTATTATTATTTTTATGTCAATATGAACTTTTGTCTTGAATCTTTTGGATCTGAATATTCATACCACAATTAAGAAGATTTACATTGAAATTATGCCAAGTAGCACTCCGCATCAAAAATTCTGTTTTTATCATTTACCTACTTGAGGACGAGCAGGAATTAAGCTTGGGGATGCTTGATATGTCTCCAACGTATCTATATTTTTTGATTGCTCCATGCTATAATATCTACTGTTTCGGACTATACTGGGCTTTATTTTCCACTTTTATATTATTTTTGGGACTAACCTATTAACCGGAGGCCCAGCCCAGAATTGCTATTTTTTTTTGCCTATTTCAGTGTTTCGGAGAAACAAAATATCAAACGGAGTCCAAACGGAATGAAACCTTCGGGAACGTGATTTTCTCATCAGATAAGACCCAGGAGACTTGGACCCTCCGTCAAGAAAGCCATGAGGCGGTCACGAGGGTGGAGGGCGCCCCCCTAGGGCGCGCTCCCTGCCTCGTGGGCCCCTCGAAGCTCCACCGACGTACTTCTTCCTCCTATATATACCTACGTACCCCCAAACGATCAGAGAGGGAGCCAAAAACCTAATTCCACCGCCGCAACTTTTTGTATCCACGAGATCCCAACTTGGGGCCTGTTCCGGAGCTCCGCCAGAGGGGGCATCGATCACGGAGGGCTTCTACATCATCATCCAAGCCTCTCCGATGAAGTGTGAGTAGTTCACCTCAAACCTACGGGTCCATAGTTAGTAGCTAGATGGCTTCTTCTCTCTTTTTGGATCTCAATACAATGTTCTCCCCATCTCTCGTGGAGATCTATTCGATGTAATCTTCTTTTTGTGGTGTGTTTGTTGAGACCGATGAATTGTGGGTTTATGATCAAGTCTATCTATGAATAATATTTGAATCTTCTCTGAATTCTTTTATGTATGATTGCTTATCTTTGCAAGTCTCTTCGAATTATTAGTTTGGTTTGGCCTACGAGATTGGTTGTTCTTGCCATGGGAGAAGTGCTTAGCTTTGGGTTGAATCTTGCGGTGTCCTTTCCCATTGACAGAAGGGGCAGCAAGGCACATATTGTATTGTTGCCATCGAGGATAACAAGATGGGTTTTTTATCATATTGCATGAAACTATCCCTCTACATCATGTCATCTTGATTAAGGCGTTACTCTGTTTTTAACTTAATACTCTAGATGCATGCTGGATAGCGGTCGATGAGTGGAGTAATAGTAGTAGATACAGAATCGTTTCGGTCTACTTGTCTCGGACGTGATGCCTATATACTTGATCATACCTATATATTCTCATAACTATGCTCAATTCTGTCAATTGCTCAACAGTAATTTGTTCACCCACTGTAGAATACTTATGCTCTTGAGAGAAGCCACTAGTGAAACCTATGGCCCCCGGGTCTCTTTCTCATCATATTAATCTCCATTACTTTATTATTGCTTTGCTTTTACTTTGCCTTTTACTTTTTACTTTGCATCTCTATACCAAAAATACCAAAAATATTATTTATCATCTCTATCAGATCTCACTTTCGTAAGTGACCGTGAAGGGATTGACAACCCCTAAGCGCGTTGGTTGCGTTGAGATATTGTTTTTGTGTAGGTACAAGGGACTTGAGCATAGCCTCCTACTGGATTGATACCTTGGTTCTAAAAAACTGAGGGAAATACTTACGCTACTTTGCTGCATCATCCCTTCCTCTTCGGGGAAATCCAACGTAGTGCTCAAGAGGTAACACTTGCAAGGCTTATAGTGATGTGCATTACCGAGAGGGCCCAGAGATACCTCTCCGATACACGGAGTGACAAATCCTAATCTCGATCTATGACAACTCAACAAACACCATCGGATACACCTGTAGAGCATCTTTATAATCACCCAGTTATGTTGTGACGTTTGATAGCACACAAGGTGTTCCTCCGGTATTCGGGAGTTGCATAATCTCATAGTCTGAGGAACATGTATAAGTCATGAAGAAAGCAATAGCAGAAAAACTAAACAATCATTATGCTAAGCTAATGGATGGGTCTTGTCCATCACATCATTCTCTAATGATGTGATCTCGTTCATGAAATGACAACACATGTCTATGGCTAGGAAACTTAACCATCTTTGATTAACGAGCTAGTCAAGTAGAGGCATACTAGGGACACTCTGTTTGTCTATGTATCCACACATGTACTAAGTTTCCGGTTAATAGAATTCTAGCATGTATAATAAACATTTATCATGATATAAGGAAATATAAATAATAACTTTATTATTGCCTCTAGGGCATATTTCCTTCAATTTTTACCACGGTATGCTGATGTTGTTCCATGCTAGCATGTCAAGTTTCATAAATTTCAGATGCGTTTTTTGATTTACTAGAATTTAAAAACCATGTCTCAATTTTAGCGGCCAAGCGACGGTAGCAAGGTGTTTGACATTCATTCTCATTTCTTGCATGGGACTTATGCATGCAAACAAGGACACACATTTAAAATTTGAAGCCATTTATATGCACTGGAGCATGTGCATGTAGTTCATATTTGAATTATGCACATAAATGCATGGAAAACTCAGTTAATGTATAAAAATGTTCAATCAAACCCCTAAAAATCCCAAAAATTGACACAACACTCCTGTGGTTGTATGTTTACACGAGAAAAAAATTTGAAAGCAAGAAGAGGCAACAGATATTATTTCGTATCCCAAGGTGGCACGTTCCCTACCGAAACCATCATACTTGTTGTAAGAAGCTCTGGTTTGCGAGAAGGTTATACCCAAACATGTCCCAAATGGGACAATATTTTCCCACGGCATGTCGATGTCGTTCCATGATATCATGTCAAGTTTCATGAATTTCAGACGAGTTTTCAATTTACTAGAATTTTAAAACCATGTATCTTAATGTTAGTGGTCGAGCGACACTAGCAAGGTGTTTGACATTCATTCTCATTTTTTCCATGTGACCTAAGCTTGCAACCAAGGACACACATTTGATTTTTCAACCCGTTTTTATGCACTGGAGCTAGTTCAATTTTGAATTATGCACATAAATGCCTAGAAAACTCAGTTGACGTATAAAAATGTCCAAACGATCCCTTAAAAAATTCAGAATTTAACACGACACTCCTGTTGTTCTATGTTGTCACCAGAAAAAAAAATTGAAAGCAAGAAGATGCGAGGATATCGTTTTGTCCACAAAGATGAGACGTTTCCCTACCGAAACCATGATGCTTCTTGTGAGAAGCTCTTGTTTGTGAGAAGCTTATACCATAACCTGCCCCAAATGGGACAATATTTTTTACCCCAGCATGTTGACGCTATTCCATGATAGCATGCCAAGGTTCATGGATTTCATACAGGTTTTGGATTACTAGAATTACAAAAGCAAGTACCTCAACGTTTGCCGGAGAGCCACGGTGCCGTGGTGTTCGAAATTCATCCTCATTTCTTGCATGGGACATAAGCATAAAACCATGGACACATATATGATTTGACAACCAATTTTGGTGCACCGGAGCATGTGCATGTAGTTTAATTTTGAATTGTGCACCTGAAATGGCTAGAAAACCAAGTTAATGTATAAAAATGTCCAAACGAACCCTGAATAATTCCAATTTTTTTACGACCAACTATAGCTGCATGTTCACTTCAGGTAAAAGTTCTAGCAATTCAAACACCCTCCTTTGTCATTGTCATCCCATTATGTAATTCAAATCAAGATGAAAAATCAAGTAGATTGCACACTGTTTATTATTACCAACCGTGTGAGATGGAGTACAAAATATCTTGGAGCACCATCGGAGTATAGTACGTATATGGCTTACAAGAGAAGGTGTGTGATGGTCTGGCTTATTAGGGATGATAGACTACTCATATCAATAAGGAATTCCTTCTTTTTCCGAGAGCCCATTCGGACAGAACTCCAAAGTTAAGCGTGCTTAGCTTGGAGTAGTGTCAGATGGGTGACCGATCGGGAAGTTGCTCCCGGGTGCGCACGAGTGAGGACAAAGTGTGCAGAAAATACTAGTATTGATCTGTTGGGCCAGTCTAGATCCCGCCAGGAGTAACGACCACTGGCGGGTGTGTCCGGGGGCGTTACAAGTTGGTATCAGAGCCGACCCTCGCGGTTACACGGATGTTTGCGGACAGGTGCATGACGTTTGTGACCCATCATGGCACACGGCATGGTACATGTACCGGACTGGATGCACAGACATTTGTGCCAAGAGGGAACGTTCCTGTGGCCCGACGAGGACGTCGATTCCTCTGAGTGGGGGATGTATGTGATGGCCTGGCTTATTAGGGATGATAGACTACTCATATCAATAATGAATTCCTTCTTTTTCCGGGAGCCCATTCGGACAGAACTCAAAAGTTAAGCGTGCTCAGCTTGGAGTAGTGTCAGGATGGGTGACCGACCGGGAAGTTGCTCCCGGGTGTGCACGAGTGAGGACAAAGTGCGCAGAAAAGACTAGTATTGATCTGTTGGGCCAGTCTAGATCCCGCAAGGAGTAATGACCACCGGCGGGTGTGTCCGGGGGCGTTACAAGGTGCGTCGGCTGTAGTCCATAGTCGGTGTGTCAAGCACACTAGCTCGCTCCCCAAATATCATTTCACTGTTCAATCATCACCGGTGAAAGATGAGGACGTGGACCCGCATTGTGAGGGCAACTTCGGCGGCTCACTTGGCGAGACCGCGGCCGCAGCCACCATGCGCGTGCTAACAAGCTGCATGAACGCGGCCGCTATCTATGAACGGACGGCCAAGGCAGCCCAAACAGTCGCTATTGCTTCTCAGGTGGTGGCAGCAACCTCTGCCTCGGGGATAGCAACTAGCAAGAGCGGCACATCAGCTGTCCTTTCCGCAGCGGCGACCTTAGCCCTGATGGAGGCTGCCCACGACCATGTCGAGGCCACCCACGCCCAGCTCGTGGCGGTCACCGCAAAAATCGAACGAAGCTTCTCCGACAACGGTCGGCAAACCACGGTCGAATAGTTGGCAATCGGTGAGAGCGTTCGAGCAGCCGCCCTTTCCTCCGCGGCATACTTGCCACGACGGAGCCCGTCCAAGCCCAGATCACGGCCGCCCATGCCCAGCTCGTGGCGGCCTTTTCCAAATAGATGGCGGACGCGGACGGCGAGATACTTGTCGAGTATGGTGCGATGGATGCCATGGAGCCCCTTTTCCAGGAGATCATCGGGCGCGAGCTGGACATGGAGGAGGCGGCGGAGATCGACAAGCACCAGCCGTATTAGTAACCTTTGTTTTGTTTAATTAAGAGCGCCGATCTTTAATTTGTTAGAGTAATGTTTAGGTCAACTAGCTCTATTTAATTGCTGAACTTGCTCGATTAAGAAGTGTGGGTGTGTTGTAGTCTCCTTTGTGTACCCAAATTATGCAAGACGTGGATGACCACTATAACCAGGGAAATTCGAACCAAATTTTTTGACGTTCAAACTCATCACACACGGGTTAAGCTATATGAATCATTTGTGATGTTCACATATCATACACAGTGCTGAACAAGGGACCGTGTGTGATGACACTTTGTGCGCCAGTTTTTTTGTTGCACCGATCCAAAATTTTTGGCTTCCGCGGAAATATCTACGTCCCCACCCCCTTACTAAAAGCCACATTTCCCCTATTTCCGCCTTCCTTTCCGAGTTGGAACCTTCACTCCTTGCTTGCAGCGCCGCCTCCTTGCCGGTGACCCTCCTTCACGCTGCTCGGCCTCGTCGATCCAGGCAGGTAATCCACACCCGACCCCCATCCTCCTCCTCCTTCCACATCCCACATGCCCTGACCGTCAGCGCGACACCTTCCACCCAAATCACCGACCCCTCCCCAAAATAAGCGCCGCCCTAAGCCATGGTGCATGCAGTATAGCCAGGAGTTCAAGGAGCATTGGCGGCGGAGAAGCAAATCGCAGCTGCACATGCGGATGAGGTCGCGATGGCTGCCATTCGTGCCGACCCCCAGATCTTGGAGGAGCACATTGCCGTCGAGGCCACCGTCGACACCGCGACCTGGTTGGCTGCTTTAAACGATAGTTCATGGCCTTTTCTCGAGGCCATCGTCGGTGCCTTCGACGAAGACTATGAGGTGTTTTCTCAGCGTGCCCATGCTTACATCAACTCGAGAGGCAGCAAGTTGGTGCCCGAAGCGGTTCAGGAAACTCATCGCTACGATGAGGGCACCCACGATGTGGAGGCCTCACCCTCTTCCATGTCCAAGGAGCCAATCATCATCGATATCGCCGACGATGAGGAGTAACTTGTCTTATTAGCTCACTATAAGGACCTATGTTCAATTTTGCTAGCTACGCCAGTGAAGCATCCTTGGTTTACCCATTGCATGTGTTGCTTCTGCCTTTTCTTAACAAATTCTAGTGAATTTTCCTATCTACTTTTCCATGCAATCTGTTGCTCTAGTGTATATGTTCTATATGTCGTGCAATGTGGTGCTCACTTATTAGTTGTTCGGTTAATTAGTTGTCGTGTTCAGTTAATTGTTTGGTTCAATTCTGCAAATGTGATGTTCAATTCTTTATGGTGAAATTTTGTATTGTCTTCCATGTGAGAAATAAATTGAATTTATCTTTACAAAATACATGAGAAACAAATACAATTGCTTTATTTCCAAGTTGTCAAGCATGCTTGGTTTGGTTAACTGTTTGATCTTCTAGTATATTATATATTGTGCAATGTGGTGCTTAGTTAACATTTGGTTCATTTGTTGTGGTGTTTAGTTAACTATTTGGTTCAATTCTGCAATGCGAAGTTCAATTGTTATGGGTGCATTTTGTTATTGTATACCATGTGAGAAATAAATCGAATTTGGCTGTACTACATACATGAGAAAAAAATACAATTGCTATATTTCCAAGTTGTTAAACATGCTTGGTTTGGTTAACTGTCTTATCTTCTATTAGGAGTGTGTTATATTGTGCAATGTGGTGCTCAGTTAATTTTTGGTTCATTTGTTGTGGTGTTTAGTTAACTGTTTGGTTCAATTCTGCAATGCGATGTCGAATTATCATGGGTAGAATTGTGTATTGTTGTGCATGTGAAGAATATATCAAATTTGGCTGCACTTTAATACATGAGAAACATATACAATTGCTATATTTCCTAGTTCTTAGTCATGCTTGGTTTGAATAAATGGATTTTCCATGTGGCTCAAATTAATCTGATGAATCTGCAATGTTCTTGTTTTTCATCAACATATTTTACTGACAGCATGCGAACCCTCACTTAACCTGATCACTAACTACCTTATACGTGTTGCAGGAAAACAATGGAAAACACTAAGGTTTACAATCAAGGTTTGCACATGCATGGTCCTTTGTATAATAGCACATTATTGTGCAATTGCAGGAATCATTCTAATATTTATCTTTTTAACAATTTGGTCTTGCACATGTAGGTCCTGCTGTCAGAGGTTTTAACCCACTGTTTGACCCTTTTTGCATATGAGGAAATGAGTTGTCCATGAATATCAGCCAAGTCAAGAAACTCAAAAAGATTGTTAGGATAAAGAAATTAGCGACAAAAAATAACAAGATCTTTGTCTGCACAATGCAGAAGACATCAGTTCACTATAGGATGGTACTAACTATTATAACTTGTCTTTTTTATTTCTTTTCCCCATTTCCAATATAGAGAAGATATTTATGCACATCCTTGTTTTCAGGCCTTTCCAAAGCAGTTCACTGGTGATTACTTCTCAAAGCACCTGTTTGGTCAGGAGGCGAGGAATGTATTCATATAACACCCACGGTTCAATATTGAAGTGTTTCTGAAGAGGACGAAGGATGGACGGTTAATAATCCACATGCACTGGCCAAAAGTTGCAAAGACCTTCAACATCAATGAAGGCTCAATATTCGCCTTTCGCTTCAGCAGTTTTCCATATGAGATTCGTCTGTCTATGTACCGTCTATGATGCTAATTTCAAAAGGTTGTAGATGTTGCATGTGAAACTTGGTGCTGGTGCAGTTGTGTAATGGGGTAGCTCAGTGCTGAAGCTATATGATGTTGTACTCTGATGTATTTCAATTATGAAATCCTACTTCCTTAATATGAGTATGAAATATATTGTGTGCTTAATATGAAATGTCAATTAGATTAATAAATGTATTATTAATAATATGACATTTAGCCTGCTAATTGTGTTTTTCTATTGCAGACATTTTTGAGAAAACACCATGGGCGATGACCTCAGGCAACACACATAGTTTCTAGGAATAAACCGTGTTGGATCAATGAACAATCACACACGACTTCCTCTTGAAAACTGTTTGTGTTAGGTCACCATGCGCAAACATTTACCACATAAAAAGTGTGTGTGATGGACAGGCTATGCCACACAGTTTCTACTATGCACCGTATGTGATGCATTCAATAACGCAAACGATAAAATTGTAAATACCGTCTACAATGGCAACATTATCACAAACGATTTAATGGGGAAAATTGTGTGTGATGCACATGTGAACGAAAACATTTTCCTTGGAGTGACTGTGTGGGATGTATATATGAACGTAAACATATTTATTGGATTGATTGTGTGGGATGTACATACTAACGGAAACGTATTCCTTGAATTGACTATGTGGAATGTACGTACGAATAGAAACGTTTATCTGGGAATGACTGTGTGGATGTATGATACGTCTCCATTGTATCTACTTTTCCAAACACTTTTGCCCTTGTTTTGGACTCTAACGTGCATGATTTGAATGGAACTAACCCGGACTGATGCTATTTTCAGCAGAATTGCCATGGTGTTATTTTTGTGCAGAAATAAAAGTTCTCCGAATGACCTGAAAATCAACGAAGAATATTTTTGGAATATATAAAAAATACTGGCGAAAGAATTAAGGCCAGGGGGCCACACCCTGTCCACGAGGGTGGGGGGCGCGCCCCCTGCCTCGTGGGCCCCCTGGTGCTCCACCGACCTCAACTCCAACTCTATATATTCACGTTTGGGGAGTAAAAAATCAGAGAGAAGGATTCATCGTCATCATCAACCTTCCTCCATCACCAATTCCATGATGCTCACCGCCGTGTGTGAGTAATTCCATCGTATGCTTGCTGGATGGTGATGGGTTGGATGAGATTTATCATGTAATTGAGTTAGTTTTGTTAGGGTTTGATCTCTAGTATCCATTATGTTCTGAGATTGATGTTGCTATGACTTTTCTATGATTAATGCTTGTCAATAGGGCCCGAGTGCCATGATTTCAGATCTGAACCTATTATGTTTTCATGAATATATGTGAGTTCTTGATCCTATCTTGCAAGTCTATAGTCACCTATTATGTGTTATGATTCGTTAACCCCGAAGTGACAATAATCGAGATACTTACCGGTGATGACCGTAGTTTGAGGAGTTCATGTATTCACTAAGTGTTAATGCTTTGGTCCGGTACTCTATTAAAAGGAGGCCTTAATATTCCTTAGTTTCCAATAGGACCCCGCTGCCACGGGAGGGTAGGACAAAAGATGTCATTCAAGTTCTTTTCCATAAGCACGTATGACTATATTCGGAATGCATGCCTACATTACATTAATGAACTGGAGCTAGTTCTGTGTCACCCTATGTTATAACTATTGCATGAGGAATCGCATCCGACATAATTATCCATCACTGATCCATTGCCTACGAGCTTTTCATATATTGATCTTCGCTTATTTACTTTTCCGTTGCTACTATTACAATCACTATAAAACCAAAACTATTACTTTTGCTACCGTTACCGCTACTATCATACTACTTTGCTACTAAATACTTTGTTGAAGATATTAATGTACTTCGACCGGAAATGATTTGGCATGTACAATTGTATTTTTTAGAACAACTGTACGTATAATTGTATTTGATCGCTCGCCCGTCGCACATGACCTCATTTTGCCGAGTGTGTGTGCCAGGAGGGCCTATCCCCGTTGGTTTCTGGGTCGTGTGGGAAGGAACCCCTATCACACACACTCACTCGGCGACAGTTCAGAATGTCGCCGCGGAAAGGGTTAAAAACCGTTTGTATAGCACCTCGTTGTACCAATGGAAGGATGGGGGGGAGGGAGTTTGAATACATCCCTAAGTCGGTTTTCTACCTAAGTGTGAACTAAAATCTTCCTATTTGAAAGGATTGAAGAGGTTGACTAAGGGAGTTAAATAGGCACTACAAACATTTATCTTGTTTTAGCAAATATAGGAATGTGAATATAAATTAGGTTATCAAGAAATGTAACTACGGTGATACAACCTATATGACAAAACAAAGCTATTTACACAAGTGGAGGTAGCGGAACGAAATAACCACCAGTCAAATGAAGATCTATCTCAAAGTCATAAAGCCCCTGCCATATCCACTAGTGCCCCCAATCATTACACATCGTGGGATCTAGATTAGCCCCACATACCAACTAGTCTTTCCCGCACACTATGTGCTCACCTGTGTGCACCCGGGACAAACTTGCTAGTCAGCCACCCAGCCTCAAATCAACCTGGAGATTCTTTGGAGATGAGCTTTCGAAAAAGAAGGTGCAAATTGTTGATATCAGTTGTCTATCATTCCTACTAAGCCAGGATGTCACAAGAGTTCATATCTTGGGGGGAGTGCTAATATCCGTTTGAGAGGTGCAGGCAACAAGGCCAACCGAATGCCATTGAGGCTCACCTTGTTCTCCTTGAGTCTCTCACGCAATTGAAGATCTCAATCACTCGTTGTTGGTCTTGAGGTTACCAGCAAACCTTCACAAACTTTCCTTAAGCTCTATATACAAGTTGGATTCTTCCAATGGACTCATATCATCGTTTATCATAGATGTCATTGACGATGCACCTACTGTCACAATAGATGTACATCTTTGACAGAAAAAATGACATTTCTATCACAAACGAGATTTGTCATAGAAGTCCATTTTTTCTAGTGTGCTCACTCTCCTTTTTATCTTTTAGATTATATCCGTTTCCACTTTGAACCTTTAAGTGTGTGACCCTTTAGGTTCAAACACATTTGGACATGGCCTGAGTACATCGATCACTAGTTGGTAGTGTCCCCTAGTAGGAGGTGCCAACTCCCAAATGTAAGATTATATTGGTCGAACCTACACTATGTTGCATGCATGCTATTCCTTTTGGCTCACAATATTGGTAAAGCTCAGGCTCAAACTGCTGATTCTATAGAGAGGGAAATCTCATATCAACTGGCCATTCCTTACAACATGCTTCATGCTAAACAAGAAAACAAACTTTATAACTACCCAATTACAAGGAGCATTTGGCAACTGCAAATTAAGTCATTGCACATCACAAGTACGTGCAACAATCTAAGGTCTAAGGACATAGTATGCACATTGTAGTAGAAAATAATGGCATTCTCGTTCTGTCTCAAGTTGGGTCTATCAAACCCCATGTTCATAACATGTGTTCACATTATTGGTTTGACATCTCCATGTCCATGACCTACCAAATATATTCATAAACCATTACATGTGCTAATCTAATATTCATATGTGTCCCAACATGAATTCCAACTAGAGACTATTTTAGAATAATCATTCAAGTGTAGAGTTTTAGAGACATGTCTCGTACTTACCAATCAATAGAAATGATATTTTTCAAGGAACATACAACAATTCATGGATCTCAGAAAATATGATCATCACTATGATTGCCTCTAGGGCATATTTCTAACAATTTCCCCATTTCCTTGCCTACACCTACATATATATAAGTTGAGTCATATGTGTATGCAAAGACTTCTAAACCAAGTTACCATAATTGATGATATTGAGTTCATGGCTTAACTATTGGAACATTCCTTCATCAAGGGGCTTGGTGAAGATATCGGCAAGTTTATTCTCCTTTCAAACATGAGACATGACAATTCAGCATGAACAACATGACCATGAAGGAAATGGTGGCGAATCTCGATGTGTTTGGTTCCACTATGTTGATATAACTTTCATTGTCATATAGAAGGTCAAGGTTCCCATCATGGAGTGATATACCTTTTGACCTACCGCCTTACCATCGAGGTTGAGGTCAAGGTTCCCATTGGTTGACATCTATGACTTCATTCATCTTGAACTTGTTAAGCATGTCTTGGCTATAATTAGCTTGGTTGATGAACTTTCCTTCTTTAAGTTAGCTTGATTTGTAATCCAGGGTAGAATCCTAACTCTCCCATCATAGACATCTAAATACTTTTTGAGCAGGATAGACATATCAAATTCACTAGAATTGAACTTCTCATATTTAAAAGGTTTTTAGTAGTAAAACCAAAGATAATGTCATCAATATACTTGGCACACAAATAACTCTCCTTTAACCTTGTTTGTGAAAAGATGGCATCAACTTGCCTATTCTCAAACACATGTCCGACTAGAAAATTCCTAAGGTGCTCGTATCAAGCTCGCACTGCTTGCTTGAGTCCCTAGTTCCCCATATGGTGTTTATACACATGTGGGCGATCAAAGTCCTAGAAACCCAATAGATCGTGGATACCAATTCATTAATATATAGGACCACTAAGAAAAACACTCTTCACATATTGAAAATATATCACCACCTATTAATAATATTCATATTTGGAAAATTTTCAACCCCTACTTAAAGATTTGTTCATCACACTTTCAATGCATATTTACAAAATGTTCCTCGCATATTTTATAAATGATTAAGCTTATTTAAAAATGTGCATCCCATATTAAAAAAATGTTCATCGCGTGTCTCAAAGATCTCCATTGTGCATTAAAAATATGTTCACCACATATTTAAAAAATATTCATTGCACATTTTGTAAATGCAAGTAATTTCAAAAATTCGTCGTGTGTGCAAAAAATTCATTGGGTATTAAAAATATGCGCGAACTTGAATTTTCTAACTTGTATTTAAAAATGGCATATTTTAAAAGAATATCTTGTATTTGAAAAATCCATCACATATGTAAAAATAATGTTATTTGTGTTGTTATGAAAAGGTCCATGCATAAAAAAGAGAAGCATAAAAAGAGAAAAAGGAAAACAATAAAATTGGGAAACACCTGGATGAAAAAGTAAAGAAACTCACAATGAAAAACGAAACCACGAACAAATGAACGGAAATCGTGGGATGCCTCTTTGGCGCTTCATGTGCCTGTCGGATGCTATATGGACCGCCGCCAAGTAACGCTTGTTTGGCATGGTCACTCACCTCGCTCGGTCGCCGAGTCTTTCAACTAGGTTCGAGAAAAGCTGACCTTTTTGTTAGAATATTTCCTACATTTAAACAATCACAAATAAAAAATCCCTCCATGAACTTGAAAATGTTCATGAATTTTACAAAGTTCATGAATTTGAAAAATTGTTTACGAATGTGAAAAAGGTCATGAATTAGAAAAAAAATCATGAGTTAAATAATTTTACGAATTTGAATAATCATGGATTGAAGAAAAAACTTCACAAGTTTGAAAAAAATCATGGATTTGGAAAACTGTTTTTGAATTTCAAAAAAGTTTGTGAATTTGAAAAATGTTCATGAATTTTAATAAAACTTATAGTTTAAAACAAGTTCAATAATTTGAAAATAATAAAATAAATAAAGAATAAAAAGGATAAGGAAACACAGAAAAATGGTAAAAACAGGCCGAAAAGCATATAGAAAAACTGGCCTTGAAACTTCCCAAAACTGGACCACGTATAGAAAAAAACTGAGATTTTACTGGGCCGGCCTATACGAAACGTACGGCTCTGCTTCTGGTAAATGTTTTATTTCATCTTAGAAAAGGCACCAGAGTTATATCTCGCCAGGTGCAGAGTGTAGCTCTGAACCGCCAACAGCGCGCAGCCAGAGAGCAACTAGTTAGCGAGCGCTCCTTCGGGAGCCTCGCAATGATCAACGTCATTTGACACGCTCTCAGCCATTCGCCACGTGTCGCATTCTGGACGCTCCTTTCGAATTTTTTTTATTTTTCCACACGCGTTTTCGGCTTTTTAAACGGGTTTTTTCTGGGTTTTTTGACGTTTTGGTTTTCCACCGGTCTTTCTTTGCTTTTCAATCAATTTTTTTTTGAAAAATGGAATTTTTTGCACGAAAAAATGCGTTTTATTTTTTTTTCTTTCGCGGGAGTCACGGTTTTGCTTCCGCGAGAAGCACGGTTTTACTTTCGCGAGAGTCACGGCCGTGCCTCTCGAAAACAGAAAAAAACGTGTTTCCTGTTTTTTTCCCGAGAGTCACGGTTTTGCTTCCGCGAGAGGCACGGGTGTGCTTTCGCGAGAGTCACGGCCGTGCCTCTCAGAAACGAAAAAAAACACGTTTTCTGTTTTTTCTTTCGCGAGAGTCACGATTTTGTTTCCGTGGGAGGCACGATTGTGCTTTCGCGAGAGTCACGGTCGTGCCTCTCGGAAAGGAAAAAAATGCGTTTCCTTTTTTTTCCTTTCGCGAGAGTCACGGTTTTGCTTCCGTAAGAGGTACGGCCGTGCGTTCACGAGAGTCACGACCATGCCTCCCGGGAAACGAAAAAAACACGTTTTCTCCTTTTTTTCCTTTCGCGAGAGTTACGGTTTTGCTTCCGCGAGAGGCATGATTGTGATTTCGTGAGAGGCACGGGCATGCCTCTTTCAGAAAAGAAAAAAACCGTGCCCTGGTTCGGTTTTTTCATAAAAAAAGTTCGTCAAAATCTATCAACATGGGATCTAGCTTCAAAGATCTCGACGCGAGGAATCCAACAGCGAAAGCGGTTCGAGATTTGGACGCACGATTTGAGAGATAAAACGTTTTGAATAAACGAATCTACGAAAAAAGGGAAAACTCCCAGGTTACGACAAGTGGCGCGCTGCATGTGCGCCACTTGTCGCAACCAGGGGAATTGGAGTGATCTTTGCAACGAGTACTCCTCAATTAGTGATTTCGGCCAATACGTACAACATATAGTTTCTGTTTGTTTCTTAGGTTTTATCAGATTTTCTGAGTCTCTTCCCCAGGGTTTTTCGTTTTTCTTCATTTTTTTCCTTTTTATTTTTGCATTTCTTCATAGGTTCCTTAGGTTTCACCCGCAAAAAAAAAGGTTCCTTAGGTTTCCCTATGTTTCGGCGTTTTATTCGATGGTTTTCTTTGTTTTTTATATTTTGTTTTCAACACATTTCTACTTTTTTCGATATTTTCCATATGAACGTGGTCCATTTTTTGACCGACATTGATCAGTTTTTAATACATGATGTATTTTTGATCAATTACATGTTCCAAAGATTTCTTCGACACATTAAAAACTTGTTCAAATAAACGTTGAGCATTTTCATTAATTGGCACGGAACAATTTTTTGAAACCATGCAGATATTTTTTTATTGTATAAACATTTTTTTTCTAAAATTCATGGGTATTTAACAGAGTGCGAGAATATTTCTTTAAAATATTACATAAATTATTTTGAATGGTATGAAAGATTTTTATTAATATGCAATTTGTTTTAGACTGGATAACCATTTTCTAAAATGTCAGGTACAATTTTTTGAATGGTATGGGAATGTTTTTTGTATTACACAAAAAATTGTAACATTTTATACACATTTTAAAACAACTCATGTACATATTTTCAAAGGTAGGAACCTTCTTTAATTGTCATAAACATTTTTTTGAATGCTATCAACATTTCAAAAAGTTGCATAATCATTTTCTTAAACCGTGTTAACATTCTTTTTGAATGGGTGGTGAACATATTCATAATTTAAACATTTTTCGATTTTATAAATATAAAATTAAAATAGGGAAGAAAAAAATGTTTTTTAGCACGCACTGGGCCAGCACATTTATGTTGTTTGCGGGCGACACTCTGCTCTGTATCCCCCGCTCACCCCCTCGCACGCACGCCCTGGCACGCGCACACACACAGACAATAATCTTCAACCAACAATTGCCACCTAATTAGAATCCGTAAATGAGAGCAAAGCCTAGAAACAACACGTAGGGTGATCAAAGATGCAAAAGATTAGTTTCTGGGCAAACTTTTCTCTAAGAATGGAGTGGGGCCCGGGATGGTCCCTGTGAGCCGCGAGCATCGCCAACTGGTCATTAGTGATACTTTGATGATGTGAAAGAGAAAGATGATGTGAAAGAGAAAGAGGAAGGAGAGAGTAAAGCCGCGTCATGAGGAAGAAAGAACATGTTGCTAATACCAGAGTTAGAAACATGCTTTATGTGTGTCTAACGGTGGTCATGTTTATTTGGCCATCGTCAATGGCTACTACCCTTGATGCAACCATTGATAGCTACTTTTCATTACAAGATAAGGAAAGAAAACTAGATAGTCATAGTATTAAAGAGTTGTTTCACCACATAATATTAATTTTGCATTCTCTCCTTACTTCAAATGTTGTAATACTATTCTTGTTGTAACAAGCTATTAAAGCTGTACTTACTTACTTTACTTTAAACCAAAACATCACATACACGAGTAGGATGCATATACCAACCATTGTCCTTTATTTGAAGGGGAAAAAGTACTCCCCATAACTTCTCGCGTGGAGCCATGCATCCCCAAGCACCCAGAAGGATATGGTGCGAGACAAGGCATGGCAGAAGGCTAAATGTGCCATTCAGAAGCACCAGAAGTCATCTTTATGGCCCGGCATTTAAATCGGGCGCCGGCCGCGGGTCCGGAAGGCCGACATATATCCCGGCGGAACATGTCTGTAGCTCAGATAAATGTACTGTACGTGAGACCCCGGCCCCGGCAGGCCAACCATGCATGCATACACATCACCAAGGTAGCAGCATGCAGCGGCGGCAGCAGCCGCAGCAGCAGCTAGCTGGCCTTGATTTCCTCTCATTTATGCACTCCTTTACTGTGCAAGCTAGTTGAGTAGCCTTCCTTCAATTGTGGGCCTGCAGATCTCGCCTCAAATGTTCAAGGTTATCAATAAATATTCTTTCTCCTCCTTCAATTTTCTTGCAATGGTATGGCCATTCCAAACTCCTGAAACCCTACTAGTATATGAGTTAACGGCATCTCTCCATGTCATACCTCTTTCGTGGATGCCATTCAATGCACTGAGCTTGGATTCAATGAAGCTTCATATAGTATGAAAATTCTCCCCAAAATAATAATATATAGTATGAAAATTGAGAGAGGGGTCGAGAAAGATGTATCCCTCCCAGTATTATATAGGCTTGCTTGGCAGGTAATTAGCTTGTACTATCGTATAATTCGGTTTGATAGTTTTAAGTTTTGAATCTAGTGGCAAAAGCTCAATCCTCAGCATTACTACAGTTACAATGTCCATGGTTTTGTGGGTGGCCAATAAGTACAAGTATATTTGTTTACATATCTGATTTGTAATATCCCTCTCGAAAGAAAAGGAGCTAGATGTGTACTAGGAAATAAAAGGAGGGCCCTAAAAAAGGAAATAAAAGGAGGAAATACGAAGAATTGCTTGTATTTATATATTCCAATTAATAAAAAGAGTGCATCTCTGCACTTCAGGAATAAAAGAGCAGGTTTAATTGTTGGAGAAGGAAAACATGTCCATGAAGTAAGACATGTTTAAGGCTCATTCCGTTTGGAGGAAATCAAAATATAGTAATTATGAGTAGTATAGGAATTTGATAGGATGTCACTTGTCATCCTAAGGAATTAACTTACCTCGTTCGTACACGCAAAATGAGATTTGAGTGGATGTGTAGTTTCCTCAAAAAACACAGGAAATGAATAGTATTCCTATGAAATTCATATACACATTTCCTACAAACTGAATGCATATATAGGAAATTTTCCTCTGTAATCCTGGTTCCTACGTTTTTTCCCTATAAAAGTCCTTGAGGGAGTCCTGAATTAGGGGGTCTCCGGACAGCCGGACTATATCCTTTGGCTGGACAATTGGACTATGAAGACACAAGATTGAAGACTTCGTCCCGTGTCCGGATGAGACTCTACTTGGCGTGGAAGGCAAGCTAGGCAATACGGATATGTATATCTCCCCCTTTGTGACCGACCTTGTGTAACCCTAGTCCCCTTCGATGTCTATATAAACCGGAGGGTTTTAGTCCGTAGGACAACATACAATCATACCATAGGCTAGCTTTTAGTGTTTAGCCTCTCCGATCTCGTGGTAGATCAAGTCTTGTACTACTCATATTATCAAGAATAATCAAGCAGGACGTAGGATTTTACCTCCATCAAGAGGGCCCGAACCTAGGTAAAACATCGTGTCCCCTGCCTCCTATTACCATCCGCCTTAGACGCACAGTTCGGGACCCCCTACCCGAGATCCCCCGGTTTTGACACCAACATTGGTGCTTTCATTGAGAGTTCATCTGTGTCGTCGTCATTAGGCTGGATGGCTCCTTCAATCATCGATAGCGATGCAGTCCAGGGTGAGACTTTTCTCCCCGTACATATCTTTGTGTTCGGCGGCTTCACACTGCGGGCCAACTCGCTTGACCATCTGGAGCAGATCGAGAGTTACGCCCCTGACCACCAGGTCAGGTTTGGAAGCTTAAACTACACGGCTGATATCCGCGGAGACTTGATCTTTGACGGATTCGAGCCCCTTCCTAGTGCGCCACACGGTCACGATGAGCATGATTTAGCTCTGCCATCGGGCAGTGTTCAGGAGATCGCGCCGGCAACCGCTCCGACCCTCAATCCGGAGCCAGATGCGCCATACATGGACGGGTGGATAGACCCCGCCACGGAGGCCGCACTCTCATCGGCGATCGAGCCGAATATCGACCTTACCCTTCACGGGAGCCGTGATGCCGAACTACCGGATTCTTCCCCGGCCACAGACTCCGAACCGCCTGCGCCCGTGTCTATCGAATCCGACTGGGCGCCGATCATGAAGTTTACCTCCGCGGATATTTTTCAGCACTCGCCCTTCGGCGACATACTGAAGTCATTAAGGTCTCTCTCCTTGTCAGGAGAGTCCGGGACGAACTATGTTCGGCAGGATTGGGACGCGGATGACGAAGAAATTCGCTGCCCACCCACCACCCACTTAGTAGCCAATGTCGACGATTTGAACGACATGCTCGACTTTGACTCCGAAGAAATCGACGGTATGGACAACGATGCAGGAGACGAACAGGAACCACTGCCCATAGGGCACTGGACGCCCACTTTATCATATGATGTATACATGGTGGACACACCCAAAGAAAACGACGACGAGGAACGGAAGGACGCAGCGAAGGATTGTTCCCTCGAGAAGCAGTCAAAGCGGCAGTGTAAGCGCCGCTCCAAATCCCGCCTCGGCAGAAACAGCGGTCATATAGACCCAGCGATAGAGCAGGGTGAACCATCGTCCGACCAGGGCAACACGGAGAATCAAACCGAACAACCCGACCCCGTCGAAGATAACAGTCCGGACGACATCACACCGGACAAGCACCCGGAGCAACAGAATGCCCATCAAAGGCTGGTTGCCACTGCGAGGAGTCTGAAAAAGCAGAAGCAAAGGCTCAGGACTGCACAAGACACACTCAGAATCAGATGGAGTGAAGTACTCAACACTGCAGCGAAGTACGGCGGTAATCGCCACATCAAGAGCTACCCGAAGCGAAAGCTGCTACCTGAATTCGATGAGGAGGCCTTAGATCCCCCGCAATCAAAAAACAAAATGGCCATCCAGTCGGATAGATGACCTCGTGGCCAACATAGAACGGCAAACGACGCCGCACATAAGCCGGTACGCGATCCACGTGAGGAATCGTATCAAAAGTACGGCGCAACCAGATCCATCTACGGGCCACGCAAGCGCGCTCTAGCACGCAATGCTACACAACAAACATCCCAATACCACGGTACACCAAAATACAGGGGTGCCGCACACTCCCTATGTTTCACCGATGAGGTGCTGGACCATGAATTTCCAGAGGGATTCAAACCCGTAAACATAGAGGCGTACGATGGAACGACAGACCCTGGGGTCTGGATTGAGGACTACATCCTCCATATCCATATGGCTCGAGGAGACGATCTCCACGCCATCAAGCACTTACCCATCAAGCTCAAAGGGTCAGCTCGGCACTGGCTTAAAAGCCTCCCCGAAAACTCCATTGGAAGCTGGGAAGAGCTCGAAGACGCCTTTCGGGCAAATTTTCAGGGGACCTATGTTCGACCACCGGATGTAGATGATTTAAGTCATATAACTCAACAACCAGGAGAGTCAGCCCGAAAGCTTTGGAACAGGTTCCTCACTAAAAAGAACCAAATAGTCGACTGTCCATACGCCGAAGCCTTAGCAGCTTTCAAGCACAGCGTTCGAGATGAATAGCTTGCCAGACACCTCGGCCAAGAAAAGCCAAGAACAATGGCAGCATTAACCCAAGTACATCCAAAGTTAGGGACGGAAACGGGAAATCACAACGCAGTAAAACAAGCGCCGGAATAAAGAAGGCAACCCAAAGAGCACAGCGGTAAACGTCGGATTCAAAAGCTCTCGGCCAGGTCAGCAAAAGCTGCCCCCCAAAGGCAACAGAGATAAACTGTCCAGCCTAAACAAGATTCTGGACCAAATATGTCAGATCCATAGCACCCCCGATAAACCTGCAAATCATACCCATAGAGAGTGTTGGGTCTTCAAGTAGCCCGACAAGCTCAACGCCGAACACAAGGGGCGGGATACACCAAGCGAAGACGAGGACGAGCCTCGCAAGCAAAGCACTGGGGAACAGAAGAAGTTCCCACCAGAAGTCAAAACAGTAAATGTATTACACGTGACAAAGGGGAGAAACAAAGCGGCACTCCTAGAGACACATGCCCCAGGGCCTATCACCGCGAAGTCCTGCCACTAGTCGTTCCAACCGGTCACCTTCGATCATCGAGATTACTCGGCAAGTATCCGGCGTGCAGGATGGGCTGCCTTGGTAATAGACCCAATAATTGACGGATACCACTTCACACGAGTCCTGATGGACGGTGGCAGCAGTCTAAACCTGATATATCAGGATACAGTCCGCAAAATGGGGATAGACCCAACAAAAATTAGCCGCAACAATACTAACTTTAAAGGAGTAACGCCAGGCCCAGAGGCCCATTGCACGGGCCCCCTGCTACTAGAGGTTATATTCGGCTTTCCCGTTAACTTCTGTAGCGAAAATTTAACGTTCCACATTGCTCCGTTCCAAAGTGGCTATCAAGCACTACTCGGACGTGAAGCTTTCGCTCGCTTTAACGCAATACCGCATTACGCTTCCCTCATGCTTAAGATGCCCGGTCCATGTGGCATCATTACAGTAAATGGAAATATTGAGCGCTCCTTGCGTGCGGAAGACCGTGCGGCTGCCTTGGCAGCCGCACACTAAACGGCATCACCAACTAAAGCATATGACAGGTCGTTAAGACCACGGACACGATTGGACGAGTCCGTTACTGCTATATGTAATTGATACATGTTTGATGGCTATACTCCTATTACAATACAAGGGGCTCAACGCGCGCGCACAAGTGACAATCAGGCTGAACTTTACTCATATTGTTTATTTAGTATAACTTACCTTTTGCACGGCAACTTTTCAATTAAGTTCCTCTCTTTTTCAGATGACCATCGTGCTACACCCGTCCAGAATACGGCACAACGGAGACACAGGCGCGGACGTGCAGCAGGGACCCGTTCCAAGGATTCTTTTTAGATTAAGACCCTGCGTAAACCTTTTTTACTGTCTCTTGTTGATACACATCCCTCGGGTTCTCAGTACAATTGAGAAGGATGCTGACGTATTGGCATGTGGCCACGTCAGAATATTGCACGTATGTGGACACCAGGGGCTTATTACAAAGGGCACTGTTTAGGCCCGGTTTACACCATAAAGACTGAATACCTTAGGGAGTGTTCGGCGTCGCGAGTTTGGCCTTATATGCATCAGCTCCGAATCATGTCTTGGGTCAAATGTTGGGTTTGCCCGGCTCCTGTGTTTTGCTGCCTTACGTTCCGCTCTATCGGCTAAGGCGGCACCAGGAGAACTACTGCGATTGTGCCCTGGTTCATCCGGACGAGCACCTCAGTAGAGAAAGCCGAAAACTGACTGTCATGATATAGCGTGAGACTGGTCAACCACTCGATGACCTATCGGAATCTTCGGTATTCCTCCGCCTTAACGAAGGGCCGTTTCCTAGCCAGGCATGTACGCACCCCGAATTCGGATGAGTGCGGAGCCACCAGGGGCTATATAGTAGCCCCACTGTCAAACTCCTCTGGCTAAGTGAAAGTGTTAAAGCATTATAGTCCGGTTGCCTAGTTCGCTGCGCTATCACCTCCTTAATGGACCAAGACGTTGGGTCAAGTGTGAACGTGCGTCTTCTGCGAACACCCCTGCATTATATGCGTGGGGGCTGAAGCCGACGACTGCAATCTTTCAGGTTATATACATATATACATAAACGGCCGCACATGAGGCATCATAATACTTTCGGGCAAAAGTATAAATATAGCCTTGATAAACTTAATAAAATATTGTTTTTACAATGGGAATACATGTCACTCAAACATAATATTCTTCGAGCACTAGGCCTCTATCGAACGAGCGCCTTCAAGAACTTCTTCAAAATAGTGCTCGGCAGCCACTCGGCCTATGGCCGAACCCTGCGCCGCAACAGTTGTAACGCCCCGAGACCGATGTGCCAGGTGTCGTGTAGTTATTCGCTGTTGTTGCCTTGTCATTGCTTGCGTGTCATGCATTGCATATCATGTCATCATGTGCATTTCATTTGCATACATGTTCGTCTCATGCATCCGAGCATTTTTCCCGTTGTCCGTTTTGCAATCCGGCGCTCCGTTCTCCTCCGGTGGTCGTTTCCACCTTTCTTTCATGTGTGGGGTTTAAACATTTCCAGATTGGACCGAGACTTGCCAAGCAGCCTTGGTTTACTACCGGTAGACCGCCTGTCAAGTTTCGTATCATTTGGACTTCGTTTGATACTCCAACGGTTAACCGAGGGACCGAAAAGGCCTCGTGTGTGTTGCAGCCCAACACCCCTCCAATTTGGCCCAAAACCCACCAAAACCTGCTCCATCATCTCGGTCGTTCGATCACAATCGCGTGGCCGAAAACCGCACCTCATTTGGACTCTCCTAGCTCCCTCTACCTATAAATATGTGCTCTCCTCCGAAATTTTCGCGCAGTCCAACCCTAGATCCAACTTCCTCCGCGCCGCCGGACATGTCCGCCCGCCGGCGGACGCGTCCATCTCGCCGGCCACCTCCTTCCGCCCAATGGCAGCGTGCCACGTCACCTCTTCGCCGGCGCCAGCCTATCCGACGCCGCCACCTCACCGCCTCCTCTCTCCTCCGTCGCCGCGGGCCCGCGTGGCCCAGATCCGGCCCGCGGGGCCCGAACCGCGCCGCCCCGCGCCTGGGCGCCCCGTGTAGCTGCCACCGCCTCCATGCGCCTCCGACGTCGAGCTCGCCCCGCCTGCTGCGCGCCTTCGCCGCCGGCCGCCGCACGCCACCGCGCCGCCATCTCCGTCGCCGTCGCGCGAGCTCGCCGCCCGGGCCATTGCTCCCGCCACCGCTCCTTCCCGTCAGCGCCGCCCTTTGCCGGCGCGGCCCCGCCCTTTGTCGGCGCGGCCCCGCCGCCGCCACTGAGGCTCCCCGCCGCCGGAGCTCCACCGCGCCTCGCCGGAGTTCCACCGCTTGCCGGAGCTCCGGCCAGATCCGATCCGGATCGGGACCAGATCCACCGGTCCCCGATCCAAACGCCCTCGCCCGTCCCCGCACCGCTCCGTCCTGATTATCCCCGTTGACTTTTTCCGCGGGGTAAATTTCTTCTAAGTCCTGAGTATCCCAGATCCAAGTGCTCATGTTCGCGGCTCTGTAACTTTGCATCCGTAGCTCCGATTCATGCATATAGCATATCAAAATGTTCATCTCAGAGAGTACATCATTTCATTCGATTGCATCATTTTTATTTGAGCTTATCTTGATGCCTGAAATGCTGTTAGAAGAGGGCTACTTGAGTTAATTGTCAGATCTGCTACTCCGTTTAGCACTTTTGTCATTTTTGCCATGATTATTGTGTGCATGATATGCCCGTGAGTTCTACATGTGTTTTGTTAAGGGTTTTGTCATCTCTCCAGAGGTGCAACGCATGTAGTTTTAGGATGTGTGTAGTGACTTGTTAAAGCTTGCAAAGTGAGGCACTCGGTAAATCTGTTTATCACTAAGTCCTGGAGCTGTTTATCTCATGATGCCATATGTTCTTGTTGTTTCCTAGTGATCCGTGCCTCTTTTGAGGATGATTAGTAAGGGAGTTTTGTTAATCTCGTAGTGCTCTATCCGTCCATGTCTTTGTTTGCAATTATGGAGCACCCTAGCTTGAGTCAATCGAGCTCTACTTTTGCTACTTTGTGAATCTGGGCAGATTGTCAACTTGTTTGCAATTTTGCCGGTGATGTTGTAGTTGATCCGTGCATGCTATGCTATTGTTCTTGCCATGTCTAGCTTGCATTTTGTGCCTTCTTGATGGATATATGCTTGTCTTGCCATGACTTGCTCTGTAGTGAGTGCATCGAGCTTGTAAACATGCCTACTTGAGTTATATTTCAGCTTGCTCCAGTTTTTCACTAAGTCTGAAACTGATTATGTTTTTGCTATGTTCACGTGCTTGCAATTGTATTTTCTGATCCCTTTTGGCTCAAGGTCACTAAGGGACTTTTATTAAGCTCTTTGAGTATCTCCATGCCAAGCTTTACTTTGCCATGTTCAGGTCCTGTAGCATGTAGTTTTGTTGCTCCGAAGAGGGCTACCTGATCTGAAATTCCAGACAAGTGTTGATTTCACCAAGTCTGAGATCTGTTTGCTATTTGCATTTTTGCCATGCTTGTTTGAACCTGTTAATGGATGATTTGGCCATAGCTCAGTGCTAGACTTTTGTTAAGCATCTTGTGTGCATCCCTGCCATGTATTTTGTTGTCATGTTTGGGTGCTGTAGCATGTTCATTTCATTGCATTTAGATGCCTACTTGCTGTAAATCACAGACCGGTGTCATATTTGAATCGCTTGCCATTTCCAAACCGTAACTCCGATTCCGGCGTTCTTTATATCGTTTTTAAGAGATTTCATCTCATCTTTCCAGTGGCACACTTGGATTTCCAAGTTATGGCCAGGTTCATGCATTTCTTGTCATATCTTGCATTTGGCATCCCGCATCGCATCCCGCATAGCATATCATCATTTCATCATATTGCTTCTTCTTGCACGTGGTTGATTGTATCCTTGTTGCTTGTTTGTCTTGTTTGGGTAGAGCCGGGAGACGAGTTCGCTAACGAGGAGCCCGTTGAGTTTGCTTTTGAGGATCCAGTCAACTCTGACAAATGTGCAGGCAAGATGATCATACCCTCGAAATCACTACTATCTTTGCTACGCTAGTTTTCTCGCTCTTTTGCTATGCCATTGCTACGATGCCTACCACTTGCTTTCAAGCCTCCCAAATTTCCAGGTCAAACCTCTAACCCACCATGTCCTAGCAAACCGTTGATTGGTTATGTTACCGCTTTGCTCAACCCCTCTTATAGTGTTGCTAGTTGCAGGTGAAGATTGGAGGCCGTTCCTTGTTGGAACATTTATTTACTTGTTTGGGATATCATTGTATTGCCATGTTATCTTAATACATCTATATACTTGGTAAAGGGTGGAAGGATCGGCCTCTCGCTTAGTGTTTTGTTCCACTCTTGCCGCCCTAGTTTCCGTCATATCGGTGTTATGTTCCTGGATTTTGCGTTCCTTATGTGGTTGGTTATAATGGGAACCCCTTGATATTTCGCCTTGATTAAAGCTTTTCCAGCAATGCCCAACATTGGTTTTACCATTCGCCACCTAGCCTTTTCTTTCCCTTGGGTTCTGCAGACTCAAGGGTCATCTTATTTTACCCCCCCCCGGGCCAGTGCTCCTCTCAGTGTTGGTCCAACCGAGCGATGTCTGGGGCTACCAAGGGCAACTCTGGGCTGGCCTACCCGACGTCTGGCTCATGTGAGTGTGCCCTGAGAAAGAGATATGTGCAACTCCTATCGGGATTTGTCGGCACATTCGGGCGGTGTTGCTGGTCTTGTTTTAACCTGTCGAAGTGTCTTGAATTACCGAGATACCGAGTCTGATCGGAACGTCTTGGGAGGAGGTCTATTCCTTCGTTGACCGTGAGAGCTTGTCATGGGCTAAGTTGGGACTCCCCTGCAGGGATTTGAACTTTCGAAAGCCGTGCCTGCGGTTATGGGCAGATGGGAATTTTATTAATGTCCGGGTTGTACATAACTTGAACCTTAATTAATTGAAATGAATCAACCGAGTGTGTTACCGTGATGGCCTCTTCTCGGCGGAGTCCGGGAAGTGGACACGGTGTTGGAGTAATGTTTGCGCAGGTTGCTCTCTAGTTTCACGCTCGCGCTTTGCCTCCTCTTCTCGCTCTCTTTTGCGAATAAGTTAGCCACCATACTTGCTAGTCGCTTGCTGCAGCTCCACTCATATTTTACCTTGCCTTACCTATAAGCTTAAATAGTCTTGATCGCGAGGGTGCGAGATTGCTGAGTCCCTGTGGCTCACAGATTGCTATTACACCAGATGCTGGGCCTGATGATTCTGCTCCAGGTGACGCATATGAGCTCAAGTGGGAGTTTGATGAAGACTCTCAACGTTACTATGTTTCCTTTCCCGATGATCAGTAGTGGTGCCCAGTTGGGGGTGATTGGGACCGTGTCGCATGTTGGGGTCTCTTTTATTTTGGCGCCATAGTCGGGCCATGAGTGTTTGGATGATGTAATGTTATTTATGTACTTGATTGACGTGGCGAGTGTAAGCCAACTATGTTATCTCCCCTTTCATTATTATATTACATGGGATGTTGTGAAGATTGCCTAACTTGCGACATATGCCTTCAATGCGATTATGTCTCTAAGTCGTGCCTCGACACGTGGGAGCTATAGTCGCATCGAGGGTGTTATAAGTTGGTAATCAGAGCCTTCCCCGACCTTAGGAGCCCCATTGCTTGATTGTTTTTAGCGGCCGAGTTGTGTCTAGAAAAATGTTTTGAGTGTTTTAGGAATTATATATCAGAGAGATTAGGAATTCTTTTTTACTTCCCAGTCTCCTCATCGCTCTGGTAAGGCATCCTGACGTAGAGTTTTGACTCTTCTCTTCTCAAATTTCACTAAATTTTTTTAGGATCACGCGGGTATCTTGGAATCGTTCCGATGGTTTTATGATGAGAACATTGTCTTGGTGCCTCCTGTCAGGGGTTTAGTGGAAGTGTCCCGGGGAGTTGAGCTCTGAGGTGTTGTCATCATAATTTTATTGTTGCAGTTCTGGAATACCTGAGTTTAGTACGCCGACATCGAAAATCTCTTTTATGCAGTTCATTGGTGAGATAACCTCGACGCCACCCAGTACTGGGGCGGGAGTTCGGGAGTATCGCCATAACTTGTATAATGGATGCTTTTCGAAGGTTGAGGTAGATGATTTCCGAAGGTTTCTTGGTTATGTGTTGAAGGATGGATACAGCTGGATGTAGGATTTGCTAGTTTGGGTGAGATATTATGCTTCCCCTGTATCCCCAACACCTGATTGCATAACCGGAAAGTTTTGGGAGTTTCATAGGTGGGAATTCAAGTAGCTCTTAGGATATCTTTCCGACAAATGTATGATATGAAATTGGGGTTCGACGTCTAGTGGTCCGCCTATTCACGGTCGGTTTTACAGTGGTCTCGTTGTGTCTTAAAGAGTCCTTGGCTATGCCGACTCGGGGACGCTTCGTATGTCATGTGCACTGCCTTGTACATGATGGTGCTGTACGATCGAGCCCGTGTAGGCCCCACCACGAAAACTTCGGACGAAATCTCTATCATATGTTTGTTCCGGCTTATTTTCGAAGCCAATCCTTTGTTTTGTTTTGAGTTGTGGTATTTGAGTTGCTTCGAAGTCAAATGTTGATTCCATACCTTCCCCAAATGGTGTTCTCATGTTCCCATGTGAATACTAATCCTTCATGATAATCGAGATTGTCATGTCAAACCTTTTCAACCGATGTGTCTCTCCTCATGTGGATCCGATCATTTCAACATTTGCAAGATCAAGTATCAGCTCTCTCAACGGCGTTCGTTTCATCCATCTCCAAGTTGTCTTTCTTTTTCCCACCCTCCCTCCCTTTTTGTTTCTTCGAGGACCCAGATTTCTTCATCGGGTATCCATTCAATTCATGTGAAGTCACTCCATTCTTTTTCGTCAATATTCTTACCCGGTGGTTCTCAAGGAGATGTTCTACTAGTTCGTCATTCTTCATTCTTTTCTTCTCCGGTGGAACCAATTCAAGCTTTTGGTGTTGATCATATCCTTTTTCGTTGTTTCAAATATCTTCTCAACCGGTGCAACCTCTATTTAAAATCATTTCAATGGTGCTTCTCTTGAGTGGCCCCTAACCCACAGGTCTTTTCCCAGGATCTTACCCGACTCTTCTATTTTCCCGGAGCTACCATCAAATTCTTTTCGAAATTTGACGTAAGAATGCATTGTCATCAGTCAAATGTCTTTCTCCAAGATCTTTCATTTATTTTCATCGTTGGTTCAACCTTTCCATTTTTCATTTCGGAGTATCTCAACGATTCATGGTGATTGTTTCTCGTCATCATTCTCGGATTTTGAAGACCGAAGAAGAGTTTTCCCTCCATATTTTATCCGTTCTCTCAGAGATTCGTGATTCTAGCTTAATGCCATCCTCTCAAAATTGTTTTCGATGTGAGAATTCTTTTCAACCATCCGGAGTAATTCAGGAGTCTTTTCAGCTTGTGCCTCCGAAGGCCATCATTTCGGAAGGTTTATTCATTCTCAGCATTCAGTTATCATTCTCCAATCTTGACGGTACATCGGTCAAGTGAAATCTAATCAGTTCGTGATCTCTTCGTTCTCATGTATCTAAATCCTAGCAAGTATTTTCGTTCATTTTCTAATTCCTCCCGGTGTTTCTCTATCTTCTCTTCGTTCATTTTTTTAATTCTTACGGTGGTTCGTTCAAGATTTCTCTTCCTTATCAATTCAGTCGTTGTTTCAATACTACCGGTGGATCATTGAAGACCTTCTCAAGTTGAGCTATATCTATCTTCATCCTTGCTATGAGAATAAGTAGTATGCCAAATCCGTGGATTGTCATCAATTTAAATTGGTGAAGGATAAGCATAACATAATTCTTATTCTTGTTCATCCAAATGATTAATTCCTTATTCCGAAGGTTCATTGAAAAAATTCTCGGTTTCTTTGTTTCATCTTCTATTTTTCCCAGAGTTCCAACCTTTTTCAATTAATTCATCACGGAGATCCATCTAAATCATTACAAGGTTTCACTTTGTGTTTTCAACTTCTTTTTCGTTTCGTTTGATACTCCTTCTCGAAGTGTTCATCGAGATTCTTTTCTAAGGAGCTCAAGCATTCTTCATCTTGCAATCCGGAGTTCAATTCTTTCTACCGTATCATTTGAGGTGGTATTATGTCATTCTTGATGATTTCCCTATGTGGTTCATGATTCACATGTTGTCAAGATTGAGATATCTTAAATCCATCAAGCTCGTCATGGGAGTTATCTTGGGTTATATTTCACCTAAAGCCTTCCCTAAGGATTGTTGCTATCTATGGTGCAAATAAATGATCCAAGCTCTTCTTTATCCTCCCGGTGAAATACTTTCTCGTCTCCTTGTTCAAATAAATACAATTCTTTCCCGTGAGTGGCAGATTGTCACCTCATAATTTTGAGATGTATTTCATAAGACCATATCAAGATTATTCTTTTCGTTGTTGGTTTTCAACAACTCCATTCTAGCATTTGTTGTAACCGTGCTCTCTCAAGATCTTGTTTCCCTTCGTTCCGGAGTCATTGTGATGTTTCTCTTTTCAACCCATCATCTCGTTTGTCAAAGATCATGTTCTTTTCGTGCTTATCCATTTAACCGGAGTGTCGTGTCCTCTGCTCAAGTTCTTTTCATCTTATCTAGTCTCGTATCACTTTTCAACCGGAGTGCTGTTCGAATTCGGTCTTCCTTGATCCCCTTCCTTAACCGGCGTGTTTTCAATATATATCTTCCCTTCAACCTCAAGGTTTTTCGCAAATGTTCTTTGTCCCTCTTTTCTAACGGAGTGTTTTCGACCTTGTTCACCTTTGTTGTATTCTTTTCTCGAATTTGCGTAACCTTTCAAGGTTCTTTGGTTTCACTCGTTTGTCAAAGAAGCAACTTAGTCTTACCTCTTCTCTTTCTCTTCCGTTGTCCCTCCGGTGCCATTCTAGATCTCGGGACGAGATCCTCTCGTAGTGTTGGAGTGTTGTAACGCCCCGAGACCGATGTGCCAGGTGTCGTGCAGTTATTCGATGTTGTTGCCTTGTCATTGCTTGCGTGTCATGCATTGCATATCATGTCATCATGTGCATTTCATTTGCATACATGTTCGTCTCATGCATCCGAGCATTTTTCCCGTTGTCCGTTTTGCAATCCGGCGCTCCGTTCTCCTCCGGTGGTCGTTTCTACCTTTCTTTCATGTGTGGGGTTTAAACATTTCCGGATTGGACCGAGACTTGCCAAGCGGCCTTGGTTTACTACCGGCAGACCGCCTGTCAAGTTTCGTATCATTTGGACTTCGTTTGATACTCCAACGGTTAACCGAGGGACCGAAAAGGCCTCGTGTGTGTTGCAGCCCAACACCCCTCCAATTTGGCCCAAAACCCACCTAAACCTGCTCCATCATCTCGGTCGTTCGATCACGATCGCGTGGCCGAAAACCGCACCTCATTTGGACTCTCCTAGCTCCCTCTACCTATAAATATGTGCTCTCCTCCGAAATTTTCGCGCAGTCCAACCCTAGATCCAACTCCCTCCGCGCCGCCGAACATGTCCGCCCGCCGGCGGACACGTCCATCTCGCCGGCCACCTCCTTCCGCCCAATGGCAGCGTGCCACGTCACCTCTTCGCCGCCGCCAGCCTATCCGACGCCGCCACCTCACCGCCTCCTCTCTCCTCCGCCGCCGCAGGTCCGCGC
>NC_041392.1:523396149-523414140 GCF_002162155.2 Triticum dicoccoides | reverse complement strand
CGCCGGCGCGCGAGCTCGCCGCCCGGGCCATTGCTCCCGCCACCGCTCCTTCCCGTCGGCACCGCCCTTTGCCGGCGCGGCCCCACCCTTTGCCAGCGCGGCCCCGCCGCCGCCACCGAGGCTCCCCGCCGCCGGAGCTCCACCGCGCCTCGCCGGAGTTCCACCGCTTGCCGGAGCTCCGGCCAGATCCGATCCGAATCGGGACCAGATCCACCGGTCCCCAATCCAAACGCTCTCGCCCGTCCCCGCACCGCTCCGTCCTGGATATCCCCGTCCGCCGTTGACTTTTTCCGCGGGGTAAATTTCTTCTAAGTCCTGAGTATCCCAGATCCAAGTACTCATGTTCGCGGCTCTGTAACTTTGCATCCGTAGCTTCGATTCATGCATATAGCACATCAAAGTGTTCATCTCAGAGAGTACATCATTTCATTCCATTGCATCATTTTCATTTGAGCTTATCTTGATGCCCGAAATGCTGTTAGAAGAGGGCTACTTGAGTTAATTGTCAGATCTGCTACTCCATTTAGCACTTTTGTCATTTTTGCCATGATTATTGTGTGCATGATATGCCTGTGAGTTCTACATGTGTTTTGTTAAGGGTTTTGTCATCTCTCCAGAGGTGCAACCCATGTAGTTTTAGGATGTGTGTAGTGACTTGTGAAAGCGTGCAAAGTGAGGCACTCGGTAAATCTGTTTTCAGGGACTTAGTGATTTCACTAAGTCCTGGAGCTGTTTATCTCATGATGCCATATGTTCTTGTTGTTTCCTAGTGATCCGTGCCTCTTTTGAGGATGATCAGTAAGGGAGTTTTGTTAATCTTGTAGTGCTCTATCCATCCATGTCTTTGTTTGCAATTATGGAGCACCCTAGCTTGAGTCAATCGAGCTCTACTTTGCTACTTTGTGAATCTGGGCAGATTGTCAACTTGTTTGCAATTTTGCCGGTGATGTTGTAGTTGATCCGTGCATGCTATGCTATTGTTCTTGCCATGTCTAGCTTGCATTTTGTGTCTTCTTGATGGATGTATGCTTGTCTTGCCATGACTTGCTCTGTAGTGAGTGCATCGAGCTCGTAAACATGCCTACTTGAGTTATATTTCAGCTTGCTCCAGTTTTTCACTAAGTCTGAAACTGATTATGTTTTTGCTATGTTCACGTGCTTGCAATTGTATTTTCTGATCCCTTTTGGCTCAAGGCACTAAGGGACTTTTGTTAAGCTCTTTGAGTAGCTCCATGCCATGCTTTACTTTGCCATGTTCAGGTCCTGTAGCATGTAGTTTTGTTGCTCCGAAGAGGGCTACCTGATCTGAAATTCCAGACAAGTGTCGATTTCACCAAGTCTGAGATCTGTTTGCCATTTGCATTTTTGACATGCTTGTTTGAACCTGTTAATGGATGATTTGGCCATAGCTCAGTGCTAGACTTTTGTTAAGCATCTTGTGTGCATCCCTGCCATGTATTTTGTTGTCATGTTTGGGTGCTGTAGCATGTTCATTTCATTGCATTTAGATGCCTACTTGCTGTAAATCACAGACCGGTGTCATATTTGAATCGCTTGCCATTTCCAAACCGTAACTCCGATTCCGGCGTTCTTTATATCGTTTTTAAGAGATTTCATCTCATCTTTCCAGCAATGCCCAACATTGGTTTTACCATTCGCCACCTAGCCTTTTCTTTCCCTTGGGTTCTGCAGACTCAAGGGTCATCTTATTTTACCCCCCCCCCCGGGCCAGTGCTCCTCTGAGTGTTGGTCCAACCGAGCGATGTCCAGGGCTACCAGGGGCAACTCTGGGCTGGCCTACCCGACGTCTGGCTCATCTGAGTGTGCCCTGAGAAAGAGATATGTGCAGCTCCTATCGGGATTTGTCGGCACATTCAGGCGGTGTTGCTGGTCTTGTTTTAACCTGTCGAAGTGTCTTGAATTACCGAGATACCGAGTCTGATCGGAACGTCTTGGGAGGAGGTCTATTCCTTCGTTGACCGTGAGAGCTTGTCATGGGCTAAGTTGGGACACCCCTGCAGGGATTTGAACTTTCGAAAGCCGTGCCCGCGGTTATGGGTAGATGGGAATTTTATTAATGTTCGGGTTGTAGATAACTTGAACCTTAATTAATTAAAATGAATCAACCGAGTGTGTTACCGTGATGGCCTCTTCTCGGCGGAGTCCGGGAAGTGGACACGGTGTTGGAGTAATGTTTGCGCAGGTTGCTCTCTAGTTTCACGCTCGCGCTTTGCCTCCTCTTCTCGCTCTCTTTTGCGAATAAGTTAGCCACCATACTTGCTAGTCGCTTGCTGCAGCTCCACTCATATTTTACCTTGCCTTACCTATGAGCTTAAATAGTCTTGATCACGAGGGTGCGAGATTGCTGAGTCCCTGTGGCTCACAGATTACTATTACACCAGATGTTGGGCCTGATGATTCCGCTCCAGGTGACGCGTATGAGCTCAAGTGGGAGTTCTACGAAGACTCTCAACGTTACTATGTTTCCTTTCCCGATGATCAGTAGTGGTGCCCAGTTGGGGGTGATTGGGACCGTGTCGCATGTTGGGTTCTCTTTTATTTTGGCGCCATAGTCGGGCCATGAGTGTTTGGATGATGTAATGTTATTTATGTACTTGATTGACATGGCGAGTGTAAGCCAACTATGTTATCTCCCCTTTCATTATTATATTACATGGGATGTTGTGAAGATTGCCTAACTTGCGACATATGCCGTTAATGCGATTATGTCTCTAAGTCGTGCCTCGACACGTGGGAGCTATAGTCGCATCGAGGGTGTTATAACAGTGGTGGCATCCAGCTCCGCCCAGTATGTTTTAACACGGGCAAGGGCCATCCGCGAGCCTTCGATGCACGCCGACCTCTTCATCGCATTAATGCGCGGCACCGCACCAAGGAACTGCTGCACCAAACTGAAATAGCTGTTCGGCTTTGGCCTTTCCGGCCACAGATGATCCACAACAGACCTCATGGCGAGTCCGGACAATCTATTCAGCTCGGCCCATTCGGCAAGCCGATCAGTCAATGGAAGCGGACGCTCTAGAACATTAAATTGTGACCAGAATAGCTTGTCCACTTCACGATCTATTTGATCTCGAAAGTATTCGGCCACATCGACAGCACTCGCCGCCAAGTCCAGATATGCGGCCGCCGAACTCCACAGCCGGTCCAGAGGGGCATACTGAGGATCTCCAAACTTCCTCCGCAGCATAAAGGGTTTCCCAGCCGCGATATCCCCGGCTTGACGCAACTCCTCCTTTTTCGCTCTCATCGCAGAGCGGGTATCTTTGGTCGCCATCGTGGCCTTTTCCAAGTCCGTCGCCTTCGCCCTGCTTTCTTCTTCAAGAAGCTGGCAACGGTCGGCAGTATCTTTTAACTTTACGGCCATCTTGGCCATTTTCTCTTTGCTCTTGCAATGTGCGGCCTGTTCGGCCCTTAACTCTTCGGCGGCTTGCAAAGCAGCCGCATTGCTACTCCTTGTTTGCTCCTTGGATTGGGCAAGCTCCACCTGAAGGGTCTCCACGGTGGCCGCTCCATCTGCAGTCACAACATGTTAAAGATACTGGCATCATGCTGCTCTTATTATGTGACGATCACCAGAAAGGCCACTCACCCTGTGCCTCGTCAAGCCGCTCGTTGACAAGCACGATGTCGGCATCTGCCGCATCCAGCTGTCGCTTTAGTTCGGCATACCCATCAGTACGGCTAGCCACCGAAGCCTCCATCACCTGCAGATAAAGGCAATCTAGTTATTACCTGGGACTATGATCCTCTGTTTGTCGCCGTTTTCGACGACAACTAGAGTCTCAGGGGCTACTATCTACACAGGGCACATCTAAAAATGTGCGGTACTTTCAAAAATATACATCATTTCACATACATCAAAACCCGTCAGTAGACTCATAAAGGCTTCATGCAGCCCGCTTTCGGCGGACGAAATCCTTTCAATCACCGTACCCATCAATGTGCGGTGCTCTTCTGAGATAGCCGCCTTCTCCCGCAGATCCCTCCATACATCCGCTGCGCACCAGACGATGCCTGACTCTTTTGATTGCTCTCTTCGAGAGCTGGATACTGAGGACTTCGGGTGGCCATAGGATTACCTTCTGTCCTTTCCGGATCAGGAGAAGCCCTCCGCGACGACACCTCAGGGTCGCCCGCTTCATAAGGCGGTGTGGCAGGGGGAGGCGTTTCGCTCTCCATCATCTCCGGAAGAAGATCCCCCGAAGACGAGCTCAGCTGAGAAGGGCTAAGATCCGAACTACAAGATAAAGACTTCGGTTATTTTCCTTAGAAGTAAGGTAGGATATCTTCACCATTAAATACCTTTTGATTACTTACAGCTCGTTAGAGGGCTGACCCCCGCGCGGACATTGTGCGGCAAGAACACCCTCCAAGGCAGGACCCTCTAGCGGAGATTTCTTCTCCCGTTTGGAAACCTTGATTTCTAGATCTTCGGAGGTAGTCCTCTTCCTTCCCTGGGGAGAGAGAATGTCAGATTCTTCCCCTCGGTTATCCTCCCTCGCGGAGGCACTCATTCCCTCGGTTGGAATAGGTAGCGATGGAGGCCTGCTTTCGCCCTCTTTATTCCCCCCTTCGTCTTCCTTTGAGGGCACCAGACAAGGTGCTGGCTCGAGCATCTTCTCCAGCACCGGATTGTCCAAGCCTTCAGGAAGGGGGGCCGAACACCGGATCATCTTCGCCTTTGTTATCCAGTCCTGGTCAAAGAACGATTCTTCAGAATGATGTCATGATAAATAACAGGACGGTGTGTTCGGCATTGGGATTACTTACTTGGGCAGCGGTGCGGTTGCTGCTCAGGCCCATGTCCTCGGTAGTGTCCGGACACTCTATTTGGGGTCCGAAGAACGATTTGTACATCTCCTCATGCGTCATGCCGAGGAAATTCTGAATAGTGTGTGGTCCTTCTGGGTTGAATTCCCACATGCGGAGGGGCCGGTGTTTGCAAGGCTGGACTCGACGAACCAGCATGACTTGCCAGACTGAAATCTCCCTTGAAGAGATCTCGGATACGGCTCTACAGTATGGGCACGTCCTTGGCTGGACCCCAGCTCAGCCCCCTGCCGATCCATGACATCAGTTGTGGTGGAGGGCCCGAGCAAAAGGCGGGGGCAGCTACCCACTTGGCACTTCGGGGAGCTGTGACGTAAAACCACTCCCGTTGCCACAATCTGGACACCTCTGGAAAGGAATCCTTTGGCCATGGAGCGTCAGCAATTTTTCTTATTAGAGCACCTTTGCATGCTGCGTACTGCCCCTCGACCATCTTTGGCTTCACATCGAAGGTCTTGATCCACAGGCCGAAGTGAGGGGTAATGCGGAGGAAGGCCTCACACACGACAATAAATGACGAGATGTGAAGAAGGGAGTCCGGGGCCAGATCGTGAAAATCCAGCCCGTAATAGAACATAAGACCCCTGACAAAGGGATCCAGAGCGAGGCCTAGTCCTCGGAGGAAGTGGGAGACAAACACAATGCTCTCGTTGGGTTCGGTAGTAGGGACGACCTGCCCTCGGGTGGGCAGCCTATGCGAAATTTCGGCGGTCAGATATCTGGCCTCCCTCAACTTCTTGATGTCCTCCTCCGTGACGGAGGAAGACATCCACCGTCCTTGAAGGCTGGATCTGGACATGATTGAAGGTCCGAAGCACCTGACCTTGGCTTTGGGTGTTAGAACTCGAGGCGGGGGAGGGATTCGATTGATCACGGGAGGGAAAAAAGTAACAGCCTTGTCCCTTTATAAAGAGGGTGAATATCGAGCGTCCTCCTCATGGCCGTTTGGGACTTGCCTAAAATCTAGGAGTCCTAGGCATGGTTGGGTTACCCACGTCCGTATTGATGAGAATCCCGTAATAAGGGGAACACGATCTCTGCTTTGACAAGACGTGTCAAGAAACCACCTCGCGTTATGTGCGGGGTTGGTTAAAGAAACCGCAAGCTAGGCAATACGGATATGTATATCTCCCCCTTTGTGACCGACCTTGTGTAACCCTAGTCCCCTCCGGTGTCTATATAAACCAGAGGGTTTTAGTCCGTAGGACAACATACAATCATACCATAGGCTAGCTTCTAGGGTTTAGCCTCTCCGATCTCGTGGTAGATCAACTCTTGTACTACTCATATTATCAAGAATAATCAAGCAGGACGTAGGGTTTTACCTCCATCAAGAAGGCCCGAACCTAGGTAAAACATCATGTCCCCTGCCTCCTATTACCATCCTCCTTAGACGCACAGTTCGGGACCCCCTACTCGAGATCCGCCGGTTTTGACACCGACAGTCCTCCAAACCGAACAAGGCCTTAAATGAAAGGAACAAGCAGCGTCCCTATCTATTAGATTATGTAAAGCCCCAAACAGGAACGCACCAAGTATTGGTCTTACAACCACTATTTTAAACAGCGCGATATAGCACCGCTATAGCATTAAGACAGGTCCTGCGCTAAAAGACTTTGGTCCTAACGCATGAAGTGAAGTTTCATATTATAGCAGTGCTATAGTGTTTAGAAAGGTCCGCCACTAAGAGGCATAACTCACTATTTAAAACTATGCTTAGGGCATCAAACGTTGATCCCCAAATTTCCTCCCGCATCCGTCCGTGGAAACAGATGCGGGACTCGGCCATCCAACACTATTCGCATAAATCTACCCCCATTTTTAAGTCAACATGCTCAAATAGCCGCATATATAGTCCACAATAGTTCAAATGTTCAAATGCAGCTGTAGTTCTAATTTAAAAAAGTTCAATATTACACTTCAACATTGTTGTCCCCTTTAACCACCCACATATGCTCAATCAGATCTTTCTTCAGTTGCTTGATGTGGACTTTGTTGATGCATTTCAACAAACTCTTCAAATGTGATCGGATTCTAGTACGAAAGTTCGATAGTGTTAGAAGGGATAGAGGGAGAGGATTGGTGTAATGGTTGATGGATGTTGTATTGAGCCTCTTGGACGGTTTATATAGAGTACAAGGCTTGAGGCAAGAAGCCTCTCCTATAGATAAGGCTAGAGATGATTACAAATCATAGTCTACCATATACAATCCCGATTTTAGAGAATTTATAGAGGTGGAGTTACGTTAGACAGAGCCATGTGGGGCCCACAAGGCATCAGGGTGCCTCCTGTTGCCTTGTAGTCTCCTCATTTTCATTCCGGCCTCATCCCGAAACTTTTAGGGTCTCTCTTGTCTAGAATTTTTTTTTCAAAAATTTTCGCAGCGTTTAGACTTCGTTTGGTACCGATTTCTTGGAAAACCAAAAACAGGCAAAAAGCAGCAACTGTCACTCGACACTAGGTCAATAGGTTAGTCCCAAAAAATAATATATAATTGCATATTAAATATCCATGATTAATACTATAATAGCATGGAACAATCAAAAATTATAGATACGTCGGAGACGTATCAGGAGGGGAGAGCCCCCCTCCTTATTTTTCTTGCTTGGCCTTCCCTAGATGGGAGATGGATCCCCGCTCTCACTACTAGGGAAAAGGCTAGTAGTAGCGCGGGTTCTAGGTATATCAGTAGCGCGGTGATCGATGCTACTAATAAGGCGCTACAGCTAACCTGTAACAGTAGCGCGTGCTCACCGGCACTACTGCTATACAAGTATAGCAGCAGTGTGCCTCGTGGAAGCTCGCTACTGCTAATAGCGCTAGCGCGCTTTGCCGGGACGCGCTACTGCTACTGTGGCGCAGCTGCTAACTTTTCTCCACTCGCTACTACTAATTTTAGTAGTTTTTGTTTTTTTGCATGTTTGTTTTGTATTTTAACATGCTTTATACAAGAATCTTTAGCAGATACAAATGTCATCATGATACACATACAAATGGCTGTGAGACCACAAATATAATCATAGCATATACATACAAATAGTCTCATCATAATCATCATCCGATACAAAGTGGTATCTCATCATCATCTCAAAAATAGCTATACATGCAAGTCTCGAATACTTGCAACTACAACGTCATCCATCTAAACAATGGTATACACGAGAAGAGCTATCACTATGAGTGAGAGCAGAACTATGCAGTACATGAGGCGGCGGTCACGAGTCCTCTCTCGCACTAGCGTGAACCTCAAGTAACTAGCTTCTCCTTCTTGTCTGCTTTTGAAGCCTTTATGGATGGTGCCCGAGACCCCATTCACTTGCGCCTGACACTCAGGCCACTCGTTGTACACCCCCGGAACCTTCCCTTTGTACACGACATAGCACCGCCATCTCGCCATCAAGAAGCTAGGTACCTGTTAGAGATGCATGTTCATCAAGAGGATGTACAATCATATGCAACAAAATATATTAGAGCAACACGAAAAAGAAAGGGTTACGCAAACTAATTAACTAGAGGTACGCAGGTCATCGTACCCAAACAAACAAAGTAGCGTTACACAAGTTCGGCAGGGACCGTGGACATCACAAAGTTTCATCGATACAGAAAGTATACAAGTTCATCCGACACATATCATCATCATCGGCATCGTAAATCACTAGAAGTTCCATCCTTCCATATCATCGATGATGGACCCTAGCTTCTTGAACGGCGTGAGGTCTTGACTTTGCATGCCTATGCGACTTCAGACGTCAGCTCGCGATATAGGGCCGTGGTGGAACATCCCCTTCTCATCGACGACTTCTTTCATGATGATCGTCACAATGTCCCTTTGGATGCGAAAGAAGTCATCTCTAAGTTTATAATCCGCTTCTCCATGAGATTCTAGCCACTTGTGGATATGTTCATCATTTCTGCTTGTCATGCGAAGCTTTTGGTGCGCGAAACCCATCTTCTTGTTCCTTTGTTTCCTGATATACATGTGGCCACCTCTAATGCTGAAGCCTTGGAGAGCATCATCTAGAATATTCATTATGTGGGTGTAGTCCTTCTTCTCGTAGTCTCTGGAAGGGTCGAAATACATGGCGTGGGAGGCTCGTGGGTAAAGAACGATAAGGACGACGCGCCCGTTGCTGCGGGGAAAAGACACCTCAAATTATTCTCCATATGAGCGAGAAGGAATGATTGAAATGTACAAAAGGGTTGTCCAGAACTGACTTACTTTGGATGATAAGGAAGGAGGACAATTTCCTGGTCCATATTCTATGCCATGAAGTTTTGGAGGTAGTCCCTAGCAGTTTCACGCTCAAAGTCGCCGTGACTCAAGAAAGACTCGTGCATGTAGTACGGATCCGCTGCACAGATTTGCAAGACTTCTTCTCTCTTCATGACGGAGCTCATATGTAGCGCAAAAAGGCAGACGATTGTAAAATCGGGCCGCCTTGTCAGAAACATCTCAAAGATATGGAAAACCACAGGAAGGACACCTCCGCGGGCCGTGTGTTGACGTAGCACTTCCCCTCAGGCACATGAGCCGCGTATGTCGGATATCCTGGATCCTTCGAGGTCAGTAGGCTTTTCTCAGTCGACAGCACATGGTCGTGCAGTCTCATGAGATCCCCTGATTGTGCCTCCAGCGGTTTCGACAGTAGCATCGGCTCGCCCGTGAGATGGAACATGGCCGCACCTTTCACGGGTACACACTCTTCAGAATCCATCATCTGGCTGCTACGTGCTCTGGCTTGTTTGGAGGCAGCTATCTTCCCCGATCTCTTCCTCTTCTTTTTCTTGGGAACACCTTCCAGACCCTTCCTTAACCCCTTCCCCAGTGTTCCCGGGCTAAGCACTGTACGGCCCTCGGCTAGTTGATCCTATGTTGAGGCGGCATCTTCAGGCGTGTCCTGTGAGGATTTCATGAAGAGAGACTTTTTGCAATCCCTGCTACGACCTTCCTGCCCAGGCAGATCATCCATATCCTCATTAGCATGCTGATAGCCCGATTAGTCATATGGTTGACTCATCATATCTATGTCACAGTCATACGCGTTTGTATTGAGGAAACACATTGGGTCGACCTCTGTCTCATCTTCCATTCTATGTTCTACAGGACCGATTACATCATCCAGTACTATTGCACCCCCTTCATCACGTCGCCCGCTGCTCTCACCCGGCACTATAGGAGATGGTAATTGCGTAGGAGGGGTGGTGGTCTCCGCACATGGTTGTTGATGTGTGGTTATTGGTGTTCTCTTGGCCGGCTCCAGACGAATAAGATTATCCGGCCATAGCAGCACCCAACCCTTGAATTTCCAATCCGCGGTGGGGTATCGTCGTCCTCTCCCACAGGCTGTACTGGAGGAGGCAAATGCTCGTGCCCCGATTTCACACTGGACAAGTTAATTCTGAAGTGCCCAGCGGGGATCGGGTGGTTGTGGAATGTGGGTTGCAATGGGTTGATTATCATCCCCTTTCCCACGTCCACCTTCTGGCCTTTGATCAAGTAGAGTATGGTGCACGGGGTTTCTTCGGCCTGCAAACACATGTTTGTGGTATAAAACATCCGAAAGGCAACGGAAATGGAATATTATATATATATATGTTGGTGCGACATGTAATTACCGTGAGGGCGTCGAGCTCAGCCAAATACGAAGACACACCTAGCACGCCAGAGATTGAGGACGGGCTGCTATGAGCGGGAGCGACTGCAAGAGGAGGCCCGGTTGTGTGAGCAAGTGATGGTGTGGTGGTGTTGTTGTTCACGGAGTTGCTCCCGACGAAACTGGGCAACGGGAAATCATGTACCGTCTTGTCTGGATTTTCCTTCGTCCAATTGATGATAGCTGGAACCAAGTTAGTAGCAAAATCATTTCTACAGGCAGTTACAGCTGCATTGACTGCCTGCTGTAGCAACTCATTTTTCTCCTCGGCTGTTTTTTTTGCGTCCTCAGCTGCTTTTTTCTCGACCGCAAGCTTCACCTTCTCGTCGATGTCCGCCTGACTAAACTTCTTTTTCTTCTTCTTCGCCTCCGGGCCCTTGTTGTAAAACAACTTCCACGTGGCGCCTTCTCCAGCGCTGTGCACATGACCATATTGCGGCCGCTGGCCCAAAGGGAGTCCCTTAAGTTCTTACAAGGCCCGGTTGAGAGGGGAGTCCCACTTGGGCCTCATCAGAAAAGTAGGGCTTTCGGCTACAAGCTGGTGTAGCTTCTCCTGCTGAAGGATCGTGAACCGTTTAGGAATGTGTAGTCAACTAGATCTGGATCTAAATGTAAGGTGGTAAAAGAATAATTACCAGTAGTCTAATCAATTTCCTCGTGATCTGGTCCGTGTAAAAAACCTTCTTTTCCTTGTCCCACTTGTAGCGGGCCCTGATGAAGTCATGCTCCAAGGGGTTGGTGAACTTCGCGAAGGGGTCCGGGATACCCGCGGCTTCATGTTTCGCGTCCTCCTTATCCCATATGGGCCTTTTACCGAGGTAGCCACGGCTTCTGAGGTGATGCTTCCCCGTGTTCCTTTGCTGAAGGCTCTTGAATTTCGCAGCCTTAGACTTGGCTGCCTCGGTAGCGCAAGTGTCCTTGAACTTTTCGATCTCCTCTTCCGTAAGTGTCAGATTTTCCTCCAAAATATTGGACAGGGGTTCCTCAGCCTCAATAGCTCGTTTCACCCTCCCTTTCCAGGAGGCCAAATCATTGCTGAACATGCCCATGGCGTGATTGTTAATATTTTTCATCTTCGGATCATCCCACGGTTCTTCTATGTTATCATCCCGGTCTGGGAACTTGAATCTCTTGTGCAACTTCGTCAGGAGCAACTACGTCAAATGTTCTTTACTCCTTAAGTCATCGTCGTTGATGCTCGCGCATTCCCGTAGGATGCATCCTACTTGGTTCCCATAGCACTTGCAAGGTTCTTCTGGCTCTAATGGCTCAAACTTGCCAGGTGCCATCTTTGTGATCACCAGTCATCCAATCCCTAGTTTGTTAGGTTTTCGTATCCTCTGCTTCCTCTGCTTCTTCTTTTCGGTAGCGGCATCGGCACCGGTACCTTCCCCACCGGTCTCGGCGCCGCCATCGGTGCCGGCGCCGTCGGTGTCAATGTCGGCGTCAGTACCATCATCGAGGCCGACCTGCAAACCTTGACTTTGCATTTTCTTAGCAGTCAAAAAGTCAAGGTACTCTTGTTCATCCTCATAATCCATCTCGTCTGCATCTTGGTTAGAAGGCCCAGTTTCTTCGTTTTTCGACATGTTTCCTATGATTAAGTCTCCTCGTTTAATTCTAAAACTATGAAAAAAAAGAGAAATGACATAAGAAAGAAATCTATGTTTGCCGGAATGTCGTTTCCCAACAGTCGATGTGCCTACTATCTAGCACGAATCATGCCAAATTTCACAAAAAATTTCGGCATGACCTTTGCTAAAAAAATGGACATATCGAGCGCCTGAAATTCACCGGAACGGAAATGAATCAACATTCCGGCGTAACATAGGCCACTTGGATCATTTACCCAACACATAATCATCATGTCCAAATGACATGTCCAAATTTCCAAATATGACATGTCCAAAACATCACATGTCCACTTCAAATTTGCATATAAAAGGAAGAAAAATATAGAATTTACAGAAAAAACCTAGCTAAATTCATAACTAAATATATAACCTAATTAACCATCTGCCTAACTAAAACCTAACTAAATTAACCAAAAAACCTAGCTACCAGAGAGAGGAGGAGAGGTGGGGGGCTTACAGAGGGTGCAGGCCCGACGACGGCCGAGGTTGGGAGGGGTCGGGGTCGGGGTCGAGCGCCGGGAGGCCGGATCCGGGGTCGGGGTCGGGGTCGGAGCCGGGGTCGGGGCTGGGGCCGTGGGCGAGCGCTGGGGTCGGGGGCCGGAGCCAGCGTCGGGGTCGGTCGGCGTCGGGGTTGGAGGCGAGCGCAGAGGCGCGACGAGGGCTCCGGCAGCGCGACGGGGGAAGAGAGAGTGTGGGGATTTGGGGGAAAAGAGGCAGGATGAAGAGAGGAATGGGGATTTTCGGGGTTAAGTGGGCATAGTAGTAGCGCGTTTAGGCAAAGTGCGCTATAGCTACTCCAGGTAGCTATAGCGGTTTCGTGTAGAAACCATTACTGCTACCTTGACTAGTTGTAGCTCTTTCTCAAAAAAGCGCTGCTGCTATAACCAATACCTATATTAGGAACACATATATTACATCATTGGACCCATTCATAATAATGGCTAAGTGTGTATACAAAATAGGAACATATATATTACATCATTTGACCGATAACATACGGTTCCTCAGCGTTGACGTTTTCGTTTTTGAGTCAGCTTCTTTCCCTTCTTGTTCGTTGAAGAATAAGTGAGCCCCTCAGTGTGACTTTGCCTTTTCCATGGAGTATGATTTTTCTTAGGTAATATAGTATTGATTTTTCTTTTGATGTATACTTCATCGTCATCATCATCTTCCCTCATTGGGTTGCCGTACTGATCGTAGTCTTCCTCGTTGGCGACTCCATCAATTCCAATGATGTTCCTTTTACCTCTCCTCACGGCAACATGGCTGGGATTGCGCGGGTCGGTTATGAAGAAGCATTGTGTCACGTGCTTAGCATGTACCCATGGCTCATTTTTTGCGATAGCATTCACGGTAGCGCTCTTGGCATCGGGTATAGTCATGGTAGTGAAATTCCAGTTTTCTCTTTCGACATTCTTAGCCCATCTGACACGGAACATCATCATGTTGTGCAGTCTAGAGTAGTCAAGCTCCCAGATCTCCTCGACCCTTTCATAAAATCTTTTAGTTGCGCCGTTGTCGCTGCCGGTCATGCATTCCATCATCACCCCTGAGTTCTGATCATCACTGTCCATATCTTTGGCCTCCGTGTAGAACGTGTATCCGTTGATATCGTATGCCTGATAGGTTAGGAGGTTGGGTGAGGGGCCATGTGCTAAGGCTTATATGAGCAATCCGTCCTTAGAGCCCTCCTTCGGGGGATTAGCAAGAATATGCTCTTTGAACCAATGTAGGAAAGTGGAGTTGTGCTCTCTAGTAACTTCGGCATCCGTCCTGCATACCACCGGTCACGATACTTTTTTGCGATAATTTCTTTGTGTAGTGCCACAAAAGGATCTACCTCGTCTAGGTGTTGTAGCACTACCAAGTTTTCTATGTCAAAGTCACTGCATCGATCTGAGTATGCCACGTGCAGTTCCCTACGACTGTTGGAGTGACCTTCTCCTTCGAGCCTCCCATTGTGCTTGTTAACGGGCAAACCAACACTAACATCAAGCGGCTGGTCTGTGCCATATAGAAAATTCTCACGGAAAGAGATGCACTCTTGTGTCATATAGCCTTGGACGGTGCTTCCATCCGGACGGGACATGTTACGAACGAATCCTTTGATGATCCCATTCAGCCTCTCAAATGGCATCATGTTGTGCAGAAATGACAGCCCCAAGTCTATTATGTAGTCCACAATATGGACACACAGATGCACCATCACGTCAAAGAACGCGGGCGGGAAGTACATCTCAAGCTCATTCAGTATCACAACGATCTCTTCCTGTAGCCTTCGGAGCTGCTTCAGACTGATCGACTTTCGAGAGATGACGTCGAAAAAGTTGCAGAGACCAATAAGCGTGTCACGGGCGTGCTTGTCCATTATCCCTCTAAGGACAACAGGTAGTATCTGCGTCATCATCACATGACAGTCATGGGACTTCATCCTGCTGAAACTTTTCTTGTCTGTGTCTAGATATCTGCTTATCTTGCCACAGTAACCGGAACTAACTTTGACTCCAGTAAGGCACTTAAAGAATTGATCGATCTCAGCCTGACTTAAGGTGAAGCAAGAAGGGGGGCAATAATACTCTTTCTTTATTTTCTTGCCCTTCTTCTCCCGCGCCTCTGTCTCCGTCTCTGTCTCGTCTGACTATTTACGGGGCGGCATGTGCAGATGTTCCCTGATATTCAAATCTTGCAAGTGTTTTCTTGCCTTCGGCCCATCCTTGGTCTTATCCGGCATGTTCATCAATGTCGCGAGCAAACTCTCAAGGACATTCTTACAGATGTGCATTTGATCAAGGCAATGAGGTGTATCAAGTTTGTGCCAATACTCCAAGTCCCAGAACACAGACCTTGTCTTCCATACCTTCTACAGCGGCTCCGGCGCCTTTTTCATCGTCTTTCCCGGCGCGGGGCACTCCTTCCAGTTTTTCAACAGCTCATCGATTTCGGCACCACTCCGCTTACGTCGAGGTCCTCGATGCTCAGCGTGACCATTGAATAGATCTCCATGGTTTCTCCATGGGTCGTCCTGTTCGAGCCATCTTCGATGCCCCATGTACACGATTTTCCCAGACCCGCCATCTTTCCTTGATGTTAGCTGCTGAGACATCGTATCATCCATGCACCGCGTGCATCTGCAATATCCATGGCACCCCTGGCCTGCTACATATCCGTAACCAATATAGTCGTGCACCGTCGTGATCAGTGCGGCTCTCATGTAGAAATACTCGCCTTTGTTGGCGTCCCATGTCTTGGCCGGTGTTTTTCATAAAGTGTCTAACTCCTCTTGAAGTAGCCCCAGATACAAATTAATATTATTTCCTGGTTGTTTCAGCCATTGAATAAGCATGCTCATGTGAATGTACTTCGACTTCATGCACAACCAGGGGGGGTTGTACATCCATACAAACACGGTCCATGTGCTATGGTTGGTGTTCTGGTTGCCAAACGGATTCATGCCATCGGTACATGCGCCGAGCACGATGTTCCTTGCATCACATTTGAAATACCGATAGAAGCTGTTCAACGCTCTCCACTGGCTTCCATCATTGACGTGTCTCAACTTTGGATCATCTCCATCGTCGGGCTTCTTCCTCTCCGCGTGCCAGTGCATTAGCTTTTCTTCCTTGGATCTACGAAATACCGCTGGAGACGGGGAGTGATCGGTAAGTACCTTACAACTTTCTAGGGATATTTCTTCCCGACCTTCTTGTATCGAGAAGCATTGCACATCGGGCAGCTTGTTTTTTCCGCGTGCTCCTTCCGATAAATTATGCAATCGTTGATGCATGCATGGTATCTAACATGCGGCAGATCAAGAGGGCACACGATCTTCTTGGCCTCATCAACACTAGTAGGACATAGATTCCCCGCGGAAAGAACATCCTTTAGGTACTTGAGATGCTCATCGAGGCTAGTGTCGGTCCATTTGTTTTTAGCCTTCGTCTTGAGGAGTTGGAGCGTGAAACTCAAGTGGGTCACCTCAGGATTGCAACCATCATACAATGGAGTGTTCAAGTCTACCACCAGTTGCTCCAGCTTAGCCTCCTCTCTAGAAGCAGCTCTCTCAGCACTCGTCTCCTTGCGAAGCAGTGCTTGAACATGAGGGTCCCGCACGATTGAACTTAGTACCGACGAACTCTGCTGCGTGGAGTCCATGTTCTCTCCGCCGCCATGTCCGACCCCTTCTACTCCGCCATGTCCGGCCCCTTCTCTGCCACCATGTCCGGCCCCTTCTCCGCCGCCATGTCCGTCCTCTTCCCCACCACCATTACGATCATCTATTCGTCTTGCCCCATGTCGTCATCGCCTGCCCCATCGGCGTCCTCAACATCGTCATCCTCATCTTTAATTATCCACGAGTATAGCCATCCATGAAACCAGTCATGAGCAGGTGCGCTTCGACATGACCATCGTCATAGGGGTCGAGCCAAACTATTCTTTTACATTTTCGACACGGACATAAAACCTTTGTCCGGTTATTTTCTTTCATGTCCTGCACCGCCGACCGCAACCACCTGTCCACCATCGTTCTACTGACCATCATGAATGTCTGCACGATAATAATGAACAAATTGATTATAAAAATGTGTGCATGCATCAAAGTCATACAAAAATTCGGCATGACCTTCCCTAAAAATAGGACATATATAGATCTAGAGTTTTCCCGGAATTCGCCAAAACGGAAATAAATCGACATATCGGCAAAACATAGGCAACTCAAAAGCACAATTTGGCGTCAACACATGCCACACACACAATTTGCATCATATTGCCCAATTATCATATCACACACACATACACATGTTTCCATTTTGCAAAAGCATGAAATTTTAATCACCTCTATCTCGAGATCGAGCACACGGTGGAGATGATGATGTAGGGAGATGAAAAGTGCACAAAGCTCTTCTTGACAAAGATAGATCTAGTTAGGGGGCAAATAGGTCACTTAACTAAATGCTACATCTACCTAGCTAGCTAATTTTGGAGGAGACAACTTCAACTAGTGGAGTGGGAAGGAAAAAGCGAAAGAAGATGCATTAATGGAGGTGGTGTAGTTAGCTAGGAGTAATGAAGAGAGAGAAAGGTAGGTAGAAGAGGGAGAGTAATTGGGGGAGAAGTATTGAGGAAGAAGAAGAGTGAGAGAGGGAGGATGTGGGAGGTAGGGGAAAGGGAGGAGAGGAGATGGGGGAGGGGAGGACTGGTGGAAAAAGGTGGTGAGGCTGCGTCTTAGCAGTAGCATGGGAGGAAATTCGCACTATTGCTAAGAGCATAGCAGCAGCGCGCTTTCCTCACACGCGCTACTGCTAAACGGGCTAACCGTGTGGACAATTTCAAAATAACAACAACGAGTGACTAAAAAGTGCGCTACTACTATTGTATTAGCAGTAGAGCGCTTCATGACGCCGCGCTGCTGGTAAACTTAGGTTGGTGTGTACTGTCGGTCGATTTTTGTAGCAGCGCGGTTTAGACATCACGCGCTACTGCTAAATTTACATCAGTAGCGCGGTTTTCCTAAGCTCGCTACTGCTAATTAGCAGTAGTGCCTCTTTTTGTGCCGCGCTGCTGCTAAGATTCTGTGTATAAGGTTTTCCCTAGTAGTGTCTGGTCCTTGGCCTCCAAGCCCCCGAGGGGTGGGAGAACCTCTACATTGGATCTCTGTGTGTGTGTGTGTGTGTTTTCTTCTCTATTTCATGGCCTGGGTTTCTAGCCCAACACCATTTCTTAAATATCTAGAGATTCGTAACTCCGATTGAGCTGAAATTCTAAGGCGATTCTTCCTTGATATTAGCTTCCTTACACCCGAAGAACACCTCCAACCGACTTACAAGCCACAATTACTGATGGTGCGCCC
>NC_041392.1:523358223-523395968 GCF_002162155.2 Triticum dicoccoides | reverse complement strand
CCCATGCCCCTCCTGCGTTGATTCTTGTGCCAAAAATTCACATATATTCCATAAAAATCTCGGTAAATTTTTATCATGTTTGGACTTTGTTTAGTATGGTTTTTCCTGCAAAACAAAAAAACATGCAACAAACTACAAAAGACACTAGGCACTAGATTAATATGTTTGCCAAACAAATATAAATTGTTATGAAAAATATGTGGAAGCAGTTAGATAATGGCATGAAACAATCAAAACTTATAGATACGTCAGAGACGTATCAACGGCCAGGACCACCGCCAAGGTACTCGCCGATGCCATGGAGACTGCCGCGTCCATGACCGGCACCACCGCCTCGTCCGACGCCATGACCAATGCCACCAAAGTTGTATAATGTAGCTTGGGTGGACTAGGCCCACTATGTGTTATACATCTCAGGTGGGAAGCCTATCACGGGTGCGTGGGTTGGCACAGGCGCGGGCACCAACACAAACGTGGGCGCGTCCATCTCCTCGGCCTCCACCTTCATCTATGCAACCTCCTCCAATGCTTTGTCCATCTCCACCCATCAGAGGGCTAGAGGATCCTCTTCCAGGTTCTCCTCGATGACGCCAAAATAGACGACTAGGGGGTGCTCATACGGGTGTGCCATGTACGAGGTGTTTGTGCTGGATTGAAGATGGGAATTGTGCGAGAGAAGGGACAAACCCTATCTTATAGCCCGCCGCAGGTGAGCTCTCCATTAAGGAGAGGTAGATGGATAGGCGGCCAGAGGGGCCGTCGAAGGCTTCGGCTTGATCTCACGTCTTTAGTAAGCACAACCTACCATGACGGGTGACATCCACTAGTCAAAAGCATATCTTCCGATGAGAATGTCTGACGCAGCCTACTCGCACGCCTCAATGTCGTCCACAAACATGCCTCGAGGTCACCTGCAAACACGCCACCATACCGCATGCATGGAGCCTACATAGGAGCTAACACGTGACCTTCTCTTGTTAATCTCATAAAATGACTCATGACGGCCCGCTCATATAATTTTTGTGACAATAATAACCATCCCAGAAAATATAACAGCTTAGCGACGGATAAAAACATCGCCTGAAATAAGGCTAGAACATCAAGAAAGTTTGTGACGGGGGTGGCCCGGGGGAAAATGTGGTAGTGACGGTTATCGTCACGAAAATGATCTTGCGCGACATTTTTTTGGTACGTCACTACAATTTTTGTCACTAAATAGAGCAGATTTTGTAGTGAGGATAAGTATCAGTGGATTGACAAGAAGGCTGAGATCATCAATGAGAGGAATGAGCTGGAGGAGGAGAGGGATCGATTGAAGAAGGAGAGGAATTAGCTGAAGTACGAGAGGAATGAGCTCGGAAGCAGGGAAGCTGCTTTTCTCAAAGACAGATGAGAGAGGAGGTGCAAGAAGAGTGATCGACTACCTATCTTAATTGTTAAACGGCTTTTTTAGTTGATTGATCACCTATCTTAGTTGTTAAACTGCTATCTTTAGTTAATCGAGTACCTATAGTATTTGGTAAGCTACTATGTTAAGTTGCTCGAGTATCTATCTAAGTTGTTAAAATGTTACTATATGCAAAGTTGATGACCTATCTAAGTTTTTACCTATCTGAATTATGCTTTCATTTGGCTAGGAAAGCAGTATTGTTTTTATATGTGAAAATGAAATTGGTGGTGTGGCACCAACATGGCATGCCACTAGTGATCAAAAATTCTGGTGGTGTGGGACACGTGGCACGCCATCATTACATATGTCATTGGGGGCGTTGAGTGTCCATGCTACCAAGGAACTTATTGCCATGCCACCATTAGGCTTTTCTGCACTAGTGCTAAGAAAAAAATTGTCAATGTCCCACCAAATCACGTCAAAGATGTCCTTGCTATCCCTAGAAGCATGTCACCTGAATGAGCTACTGTCGGCACCCATTGCAAATAGTAATTGTATTGCGGTTCCATAGAGCACTAGTCTAGATAAGTGATGTTCGCCTGAATTCTCTCCTAAAAAAATTACACAATCAAAGTTGCCTCGAAATGGAATCTTTAATTGGGTTTGGCACCCCTCGTGGTGGAAGCCCCTGATATTACATAAGCACATTAGCGGTTGCGGAGGTGCACCCCTGCTTTTTACCGCCTTTGGAACCCTTGTCCTTGATTTGGGTGTGGTACATACCCCAAAATCAACTTCTATCGCCGCAATCCATACTGACCCAGACGACAAAGCTTTAGTTTGATGGCCTATCTGGAATGCTCCACTTTTCTTTGAGCCTTAGCTATCGCCAATGTTTTTGTGCATCCTCTCTCGCACAAAGCATATATAGTTTCCTGAAACTAGAACCTAGAGACCCATCTAACACTATCGTGCTATCATCGATAACATAAATAATGTACCATCTGAAAACTACTGACCTGCGTAGATATCCTCTAATACCAATGTTGAGTCTTAGTTTATCCTAGAAAGAGGCAACCTCTATCGATGACTATGGAATTTATGATATTGACATACATTTTATTTCAAAGAGTGCTTTAGTAAAAAAAATTCATGCTTAGAAGGTAAATTTCTTATTTGAAAAGATTACCCATGTCTTTGTATATTCTTGTTTACAAAAATGGCTACAATTTGTCCATGCCTATGAGCCAATCAAATAACAACAAGTGAATTTACTATGTCAATTCTAAACGGCTGAGCCTCAAGGCCAAAGAGTGCTCTTGCTATGCATCATTTTGAACACAAGATCTCTTTTGTGCAACCCCCACAATGTCCATCATATATTCATCCTAGATGGCTCCCTTTTCTCCCACTCTTCACTCTATCTTTATGCCACTGTCGATAGTCACCAATATGCCCCCTCTTTCTCCCATCCACATTCTGTCTCCCTCAGCGTTCTCTTGTCGCATCGCCACCATCTCTCACATGTGGTAGATTTGTAGTCAAGCTCACCGCCCCTTCCGGTGACGTCAAGTTGACTCGTCGTTGCATCCAAATAGGCCTTCCTCTAAGGCTACCAACGCAAAATGTTGGCCACCTCATGTGTCCTCATTACAACCACCACCTTAGGATCATTGTGAATCAACTACCCTCTTCCTTCTCCCTCATTCCTTCCTTCTCCCTTTTCTTTTTATCCATTAGCATTCTTATCTTCTCATCCTCCTATCCCTTCTCCTTCCTCTTCCTAGATCCCTTCGAGAGTAGTCATGTGGCATGGAGGGGGGGGGTCCTTGAGCCTGAAATCTAACGTTTGAAATGTAGTTAGTTCGCCACTAATGTGGGTACACACAACTTAATAAAAGTGGGTGCACCACAGTGGAGCGTATCGCACCATGAAATGTGGTTATCAGGATCCAGATCTTGATAGGCCGATAAAGGGTTGGGTTCAATTACTATAGCAAATCCTCAACTATCATCTAGCATTTTGGTGGCACATCATTATTGTAACTAGATGATGCTCCGCACGTTGTTGCGGGAATATTTTGCTGTATTTTAGTGAGATTTTGGTTATATGGAACATGAATATTTGAAATAATAGTTTTTAAAATTATATAAAAAATGAATTTAATACCATAATAGAATGGAATTTTACATGCATGCATGTTTGCATGTTGAAGTGGATTTGTAATATGTATAGTTGCATGTTGAGGTGGGCCTTTCATATGCATGTTGAATGATGAGGTGACATGCTTGCATGTTGAGAGAAATATGTTAGTGGGGGCTAGCTATTTAGATATAGAAGATAAATAGTTAAAATTTATATGTCTATGCAGAAATAAGCAAACGGGAGAACCAACCATTGGTTGGGCTGTTAGGAGAGTTATATCCTTAGCCCACAAGGGATCATCCCTTTTGTATCTCATTGATGCATATTATTATTTTAATGGCAGATGAAGTTCCTATCAATATGGATCAGAATATGGTGATTTTAGCAATCTTAAAGCTCCAATGACTCTAATCTTCATTAAATGTACTCTGACTGTGTGATGTGTATGTTCGGCTACATGCTAGTTGATGTTTCTCTAAAAAGGAAAAGGTCATATAGATTAGGTAACATTATTAGGAACATATATGTATATATATTATTTTTCGAACATGCGTATATTCATAGTACGTAGGTATCACACATTCATACCACACAATAATAAATAATGCAGATGATAATAATGGTATTGTTACATACATAGGTGACGTTGTCTAGTTTGTGGAGAAAACAACACACATACACAAACCATTTAGTTATTTACATATGTGGGAGAATCTAGAGCAGGATTTGGCAAATTCAACCCCCTATACATCCACAGATGCACCCGGACGGTCCCTAATATTTGCTGTCGGGCAGCCACAATCATCAAATGCAAACCTTCAAAACCATGCACGTAGATTATATAGCACAAATTCATCACAATTCAATAGTTTAACAAGGCAACAAATCAAATTAAATCATAGTTCAACAATCTGGACATGGCAAAACAAAATTCAAGTTCGATCATGATGGATCAATCGCCAGCCGATCAATGGCCGAAAAGCTATCTGTGCCGCGTCCTCTGCCGCCTGCTCTGCCGCCATCCATCCGGCCTTCTCCGCTGGTACATTCGCTGCTCTTGCCGACTCGTACTCCATACGTTCGTTTATCTCCTTCTTCCTCCCGGTGAACCATATCTTTCCTTGCTCATCCAACATGCTTGAGTCCACCAACATTATCCTCAAATCCTCCGTGTCTTGAGCAAGTTGCAACCTCTCATTCTCAATTTGTATTGATCCAAAAGTCCGGACCTTCTCAGTCTCCCATTTGAGACACGCCTCTTTCTTCTCAAACTCTATCTTATCCCTCTCAATTTCCAACTTGTTACTCTCAAGTTGCCAACTTATTATTCACCCTCTCTCGATCCCAATTCATCCTTTCTTTTTGCGCATCCTGTTGGGGAACGTAGCATGCAATTTCAAAAAAAATCCTACACTCACGTAAGATCTATCTAGGATATGCATAGCAACGAGAGGGAGAGAGTGTGTCCACGTACCCTCATAGACCAAAAGCGGAAGCGTTTGATAAGGTTGATTTAGTCAAACTTCTTCTCGTTCCGACCGATTAAGCACCGAACGTACGGCACCTCCGAGTTCTGCACACGTTTAGCTCGATAACGACCCTCGAACTCTTGATCTAGCAAAGTGTCGAGGGAGAGTTCCGTGAGCACGATGGCGTGGTGACGGTGATGGTGAAGTGATCCGCGCAGGGCTTCGCCTAAGAGCTACGTGAAGATGACCAGAGGCGTAAACTGTGGAGGGGGGCGCCGCACAGCTAAGAAACAATTGATGTGCCTAGAGGTGCCCCCTGCCCCCGTATATAAAGGAGGGAGAGGGGAGGAGGCCGGCCTAGGGAGCGCCAAGTGGGAGGAGTCCCACTTGGACCCCTAGTCCAATTCACCCCCCTTTCCTTTTACTGGAAGAGGAAAGGGGGAAGGAGTAGGAGGAGGAGAAGGAAAGGGGGGGTCGTGCCCCCTCCCCTTGTCCAATTCGGACTCACCATGGGGGGGATCCACCCCTTGTGGGCTGCCTCCCCTCCCCTCTATGGCCCATATGGACCATATCTCCCCCCCCCCGGGGGGGGGGGGTTCCGGTAACCCCCCGGTACTCCGGTAAAAACCTGAAACACTTCGGAACCATTTCGGTGTCTGAATACTATCGTCCAATATATCCATCTTTACCTCTCGACCATTTCGAAACTCATCGTTATGTCGGTGATCTCATCCGGGACTCCGAACAATCTTCGATCACCAAATCACATAACTCATATAATACAAAATCATCATCGAACGTTAAGCGTGCGGACCCTCCGGGTTCGAGAACTATGTAGACATTACCGATACACTTCTCCGTTCAATAACCAATAGTAGAACCTGGATGCTCATATTGGTTCCCACATATTCTACTAAGATCTTTATCGATCGTACCGTAATGACAACATACGTTATTCCCTTTGTCATCGGTATGTTTGTTGCTCGAGATTCGATCGTCGGTACCTTCATACCTAGTTCAATCTCATAACCGGCAAGTCTCTTTACTCGTTCCGTAATGCATCATCCCGCAACTAACTCTTTAGTCACAATGCTTGCAAGGCTTTATCGTGATGTGCATTACTGAGAGGGCCGAGAGATACCTCTCCAATACTCGGAGTGAAAAATCCTAATATCTATCTATGCCAACCCAACAAACACCTTCGGAGACACCTGTAGAGCATCTTTATAATCACCCAGTTACGTTGTGACGTTTGATAGCACACAAGGTATTCCTACGGTATTCGGGAGTTGCATAATCTCATAGTCAAAGGAATATGTATAAGTCATGAAGAAAGCAATAACAATAAAACTTAACGATCATTATGCTAAGCTAACGTATGGGTCTTGTCCATCACATCATTCTCCTAATGATGTGATCTCGTTCATCAAATGACAACACATGTCTATGGTTAGGAAACTTAACCATCTCTGATTAACGAGCTAGTCTAGTAGAGGCTTACTAGGGACATTGTGTTTTGTCTATGTATCCACCCATGTATCAAGTTTCCGGTTAATACAATTATAGAATGAATAATAAACATTTATCATGATATAAGGAAATATAAATAACATCTTTATTATTGCCTTTAGGGAATATTTCCTTTAGTCTCCCACTTGCACTAGAGTCAATAATCTAGTTCACATTGTATGTGATTTAACACCAATAGTTCACATCTATATGTGATTAGTTCACATCACCTTGTGACTAACACCCATAGGGTTTACTAGAGTCAATAATCTAGTTCACATCGCTATGTGATTAACACCCAAAGAGTACTAAGATGTGATCATGTTTTGCTTGTGAGAGAAGTTTAGTAAACGGGTCTGCCACATTCAGAGCCATATGTATTTTGCAAATTTTCTATTTCTACAATGCTCTGCATGGAGCTACTCTAGCTAATTGCTCCCACTTTCAATATGTATCCAGATTGAGACTCAGAGTCATCTGGATCGGTGTAAAAGCTTGCATCGACGTAAGTCTTTACGACGAACTCCTTATCACCTCCATAACCGAGAAATATTTCCTTAGTCCTCTAAGGATAATTTTGACCGCTTTCTAGTGATCTCCTCCGGGATCACTATTGGTACCTCCCTGCCAGACTTATGGCAAGGAACACAATAGGTTTGGTAAACAACATGGAATACTTTATAGAACCTATGACTGAAGCATAGGGAATGACTTTCATTCTCTCTATATTTTTTACTATGGTCGGGTTTTGAGTCTTACTCAACTTCACACCTTGTAACATAGGAAAGAACCCTTTCTTTGACTGATCCATTTTGAACTCCTTCAAAATCTTGTCAAGGTATGTGCTTTGTGAAAGTCCTATCAAGCGTCTTGATCTATCTCTATAGATCTTGATGCTCAATATATAAGTAGCTTCACCGAGGTCTTTTATTGAAAAATATTATTCAAGTATCCTTTTATGCTATCCAGAAATTCTATATCATTCCTGATCAACAATATGTCATCCACATATAATATCAGAAATGCTACAGAGCTCCCACTCACTTTCTTGTAAATACAGGCTTCACCATAAGTCTGTATAAAACCATATGCTTTGATCACCTTAGCAAAGCGCATATTCCAACTCCGAGATGCTTGCACCAGTCTATAGATGGATTGCTGGAGCTTGCACACTTTGTTAACACCTTTAGGATCGAAAAAACCTTCTGGTTGCATCTTATACAACTCTTCTTTAAGAAATCCATTAAGGATGTAGTTTTGACATCCATTTGCCAGATTTCATAAAATACGATAATTGCTAACATGATTCAGACAGACTTAAGCAAAGCTACGAGTGAGAAAATCTCATCGTAGCCAACACCTTGAACTTGTCGAGAACCTTTTGCGACAAGTCGGGATTTGTAGACAGTAACATACCATCAGTGTCAATCTTCTTCTTAAAGATCCATTTATTCTCTATGGCTCGCCGATCATCGGGCAAGTCAACCAAAGTCCACACTTTGTTCTCATGCATGGATCCTATCTCGGATTTCATGGCCTCAAGCCATTTATCTGAATCTAGGCTCATCATCGCTTCCTCATAGTTCGTAGGTTCGTCATGGTCTAGTAACATGAATTCCAGAACAGGATTACCGTACAACTCTGGTGCGGAACGTGCTCTGGTTGACCTACGAGGTTCGATAGTAACTTGATCTGAAGTTTCATGATCATTATCATTAGCTTCCTATCTAGTTGGTGCAGGCATCACTGTAACTGATTTCTGTGATGAGCTACTTTCCAATTCAAGAGAAGGTACAGTTACCTCATCAAGTTCTACTTTCCTCCCACTCACTTCTTTCGAGAGAAACTCCTTCTCTAGAAAGGATCCATTCTTAGCAAAAAAAATCTTGCCTTCGGATCTGTGATAGAAGGTGCACCCAACAGTTTGTTTTGGGCATCCCATGAAGATGCACTTCTCCGATTTGGGTTTGAGCTTTATCAGGCTGAAACTTTTTCACATAAGCATCGCAACCCCAAACTTTAAGAAACGACATCTTAGGTTTCTTGCCAAATCACAATTCATACGGTGTCGTATCAACGGATTTAGATGGTGTCCTATTTAACGTGAATGCAGCTGTCTCTAATGCATAACCCCAAAACGATAGTGGTAAATCGGTAAGAGACATCATAGATCGCACCATATGCAATAAAGTATGGTTACGATGTTCGGACACACCATTATGCTGTGGTGTTCCAGGTGGTGTGAGTTGTGAAACTATTCCACATTGTTTTAAATGAAGGCCAAACTCGTAACTCAAATATTCGCCTCCACGATCAGATCGTAGAAACATTATTTTCTTGTTACGATGATTCTCCACTTCACTCTAAAATTCTTTGAACTTTTCAAATGTTTTAGACTTGTGTTTCATTAAGTAGACATACCCATATTTTCTCAAACCATCTGTAAAGGTTAGAAAATAATGATACCCGCCGCGAGGCTCAGCACTCATCGGACCGCATACATCGGTATGTATTATTTCCAATAAGTCAGTTGCTCGCTCCATGGTTCCGGAGAACGGAGTCTTAGTAATCTTGCCCATGAGGCATGGCTTGCAAGTATCAAATGATTCATAATCAAGTGATTCCAAAAATCCATCCGTATGGAGTTTCTTCATGCGCTTTACACCAATATGACCTAACGGCAGTGCCACAAATATGTTGCACTATCATTATCAACTTTGCATCTTTTGGCATCAATAGTATGAATATGTGTATCACTACAATCTAGATTCAATAAACCATTCACCTCGTGTGTATGACCATAGAAGGTTTTATTCATGTAAACAGAACAACAATTATTCTCTGACTTAAATGAATAACCGTATCACAATAAACATGATATAATCATATTCATACTCAACGCAAACACCAAATAACATTTATTTTACGTTCAACACTAATCCCGAAGGTAGAGGGAGTGTGCGATGGTGACCGTATCAACCTTGGTATCACTTCCAACACACATCGTCACTTCGCTCTTAACTAGTCTCTGTTCATTCTGGAACTCCTGTTTTGAGTTACTAATCTTAGCAACTAAACCAGTATCAAATACCCAGGGGCTACTATGAACACTAGTAAAGTACACATCAATAATCTGTATATCAAATATACCTTTGTTCACTTTGCCATCCTTCTTATCCGCCAAGTATTTGGGGTAGTTCCTTCCCTTTGCGGTAGAAGAACACAGTTGCAGGCTTAGGTCTAGTTTTGGGTTTCTTCACGGGAGTGACAACTTGCTTGCCATTATTTTTGAAGTTCCCTTTCTTTCCATTGCCCTTTTCTTGAAACTAGTGGTCTTGTTAACCATCAACACTTGATACTATTTCTTGATTTCTACCTTCGCTGATTTCAGGATCGCGAAGAGCTTGGGAATCGTTTTCGTCATCCCTTGCATATTATAGTTTATCATGAAGTTCTAGTAACTTTTTGATAGTGACTAGGGAACTCTTCCAATCACTATCTTATCTGGAAGATTAACTCCCACTTGATTCAAGCGATTGTAGTACCCATACATTCTGAGAACATGCTCACTAGCTGAGCTATTCTCCTCCATCTTGTAGGCAAAGTACCTGTCAGAGGTCTCATACCTCTTAACATGGGCATGAGTCTGAAATATCATTTTCAGCTCTTGAAACATCTCATATGCTCCATGGCGTTCACAACATTTTTGAAGTCCTAGTTCTAAGCCGTAAAGCATGATGCACTAAACTATCAAGTAGTCATCATACCGAGCTTTTCAAACGTTCATAATGTCTGCATCTGCTCCTGCAATAGGTTTTTCACCTAGTGGTGCATCAAGGAAATAATTCTTCTGTGCAGCAATGAGGATAATCCTCAGATCACGGACCCAATCCACATCATTGCTACTATTATGTTTCAACATAGTTTTTCTCTAGGAACATATCAAAAATAAAACAGGGGAGCTTTACGCGAGCTATTGATGTACATCATAGATATGCAAATACTATCAGGACTAAGTTCATGATAAATTAAGTTCAATTAATCATATTACTTAAGAACTTCCACTTAGATAGACATCCCTCGAGTCATCTAAATGATCACGTGATTCATATCAACTAAACCATGTCCAATCATCACGTGAGATGGAGTAGTCTTCAATGGTGAACATCTCTATGTTGATCATATCTACTATATGATTCACGTTCGACCTTTCGGTCTCCAGTGTTCCAAGGCCATGTCTGTACATGTTAGGCTCGTCAAGTTTAACCTGAGTATTTCGCATGTGCAATACTGTCTTGCACCCGTTGTATGTGAACATAGAGCTTATCACACCCGATCATGACGTGGTGTCTCACCATGACGAACTGTCGCAATGGTGCATACTCAGGGAGAACACTTATACCTTGAAATTTTAGTAAGGGGCCATCTTATAATGCTACCGCCGTACTAAGCAAAATAAGATGCATAAAACATAAACATCACATGCAATCAAAATATGTGACATTACATGGCCATCATCATCTTGTGCCTTTGATCTCCATCTCCAAAGCATCGTCATGATTTCCATCCTCACCAGCTTGACACCTTGATCTCCATCGTAGCGTCGTTGTCATCTCGCCAACTATTGCTTCTACAACTATTGCTAACACATAGTGATAAAGTAAAGAAATTACATGGCATTTGCATTTCATACAATAAAGTGACAACCATAAGGCTCCTGCCAGTTGCCGATAAATTTTACAAAACATGATCATCTCATACAATAACGTATATCACATCATGTCTTGAACATATCACATCACAAACATGTCCTGCAAAAACAAGTTAAATGTCCTCTACTTTGTTGTTGCATGTGTTTACGTGGCTGCTACGGGCTTCTAGTAAGAACCGTTGTCGGTGTCAAAACCGGCGGATCTCGGGTAGGGGGTCCCGAACTGTGCGTCTAAGGCGGATGGTAACAGGAGGCAGGGGACACGATGTTTTACCCAGGTTTGGGCCCTCTTGATGGAGGTAAAACCCTACGTCATGCTTGATTAATATTGATGATATGGGTAGTACAAGAGTAGATCTACCACGAGATCAGAGAGGCTAAATCCTAGAAGCTAGCCTATGGTATGATTGTATGTTATTGTCTCCTACGGACTAAAACCCTCCGGTTTATATAGACACCGGAGAGGGTTAGGGTTACACAAGGTCAGTTACAAAGGAGGAGATATCCATATCCGTACTGCCTAGATTGCCTTCCACGCCAAGTAGAGTCCCATCCGGACACAAGACGAAGTCTTCAATCTTGTATCTTCATAGTCCAACAGTCCGGCCAAAGGATGTAATCCGGATGTTCGGAGACCCCTAATCCTGGACTCCCCCAGTAGCCCCTGAACCAGGCTTCAATGACGATGTGTCCGGCGCACAGTGTTGTCTTCGGCATTGCAAGGCGGGTTCCTCCTCCGAACATATTACAGAAGAGTTTGAATACCAGGATAGTGTCCGACCCTGCAAAATAAGTTCCACAAATCTAATTTGCTGACTTGTTTTGGCGAAACGACATTATGCCATGGCCCGATGATTATTCGAACCATTTCCTTTAACTGGCCTCGCACATAACGCGAGGCAGTTTTTTGACACGTCTTGTCAAAGCAGAGATCGTGTCCCCCTTATTACGGGATTTTCATCAATACGGGCGTGGGTAACCCAACCGCGCCATCGATTACGGCGCTTGGGGGATAAGCGAGTTTTACCAGGCTAGTGGGGACGTATAGTTTCGGCCGCCCTTATAAAGGGACAAGGTTTAACCTTTTTCTACCCATGCCTTCTTCCTCCTTGCTCATCCACTCTTGCGCACTCGAGCTCCAACGCCCAAGTCCACATCTTTCTCCTCAACCTTCTCCAAACATGTCTGGAGCGGGAGGCAAGTGGATGGCTTCCTCCATTATGGAGGGACACATCAAAAAGCCGCGCGGAGCCAGATACCTAGCCACGAATATCGCGCATCGGCTGCCTGCTGCGGGGCAGATCGTCCCTACCCTGGAACCTCATGAGAGGGTAGTTTTCCTCCACCACTTCCTCCGCGGACTGGGGTTTCCCTTCCATCCATTCGTCCGTGGTCTCATGTTCTACTACGGGCTGGACTTCCATGATCTGGCCCCGAACTTCGTACTCAACATTTCGGCGTTCATCGTCGTGTGTGAGGCTTTCCTCCGCATCCGGACCCACTTCGGCCTGTGGTTAAAGACCTTCAATATCAAGCCGAAGGTGGTGGGCGGCCAACAAGCAGAATGCGGTGGAGCCATGGTGGGCAAGATGCCCAATGTTATATGGCTTGAAGGCTCCTTCGTAGAGACCATAAAGGGGTGGCAATCGGCGTGGTTCTACATCACCGAGCCGCGCGACACCAAATGGGTGGCTACCCCCAAGTTTCGATCCGGATTCCCCACACGGCTCACTTCCTGGAAAGAGAAGGGCTTGTCGTGGGGTTCATCGGTGGAGCTGGACGGACTCTAGAAATGTATCCTGAACATGGCAAGCAAGAAGCTTAAGCTTGTCAACATAGTCCAGGTCATGCTCGTCCGCCGGATCCTCCCGTGCCAACAATGGGAATTCAACTTGTGGGAGTTCGACCCGGCCCAGCACCAGACTCTGAGCGAGCTCATCGACACGACGCACAAGGACGTCTGGAAGGTGCTGTTCAAGGGCGCAGAGGTCCCTCCCTCTCTCACCGAGGACTGCGGGCTAAGCGTGAGGCGCTGAGCGCATTCGGTGAGTTCTATACATCCGGTAGGATATTTTATTTCCCCTAGCTTAATCATGCGTGGGGTCTGATCTCCATGCCTTTGACAGGACTGGGTGGAGACGTCGGGGCAAATTAACTGTCCGGCCCCTCTGCCCGAAGACACTGCGGACGCTCTCCTTACGGAGATGCTGACTCCGGCCCCTTATAAGGTGCCGGAGAAGACCAAGAAGGCCAAGGGAACCCGGAAGAGTTCCCGACACTAGGCGTCATCGGACTTATCATCCGATAACTCCGCGACGCACTCCTCCCCCGAAGACGAGGAGGAAGATGAAGATGCTCCCCCTCCAATCAGGGGAGACAAGAAAAGGAAGGCCGCCCTTACTAGGGGCCAAAGGGTCCAAGAAGGGAAGGACTCTCCTTCCGGATTACTCCACCACCGCCGCCGAAGGCGAAGATGAGTGGCTGCTCAGGGCCAAGCCCCTGGCGAAGTCATAAGTATTCGGATACTAGAGTAACTCATAGCATTCATTTGTCGCACTGCTTCTCCTAACGCCGAATTATGATTATGCAGACCGCCACGAGCCCGTATCGACGTATCGTCGGACGGCTCCCTGGGCTTGTCGGATATGGATAGCGATCCACTTCCGACCGCCACCTCCCCTTGCCCTACGGACAACGCCGAGGTATTGTCTCAAGAGGCACCGGGTCGAGGGGAGACAGTCCCTGAGGCGCCTCAAGGTGACCTTCCAGACTCAGGGAGCAGAGGGAGTAAGGCTCCCGAGGGCTCCGAGTTCAGCCCTCAGCCGAACACCATGCCGGAACCTCCAATGGTTCCAGACTCCGGCAGGCGGCCTCCTTCCAAAAGGGGCAAGACGCCTGTGCCGGTGACCTCTGTCCAACCAGAGGCACCAGACAATCTGCTGGGAGTGCTTCGCAGCGCTTCCATCGACGAAGAGCACCGCACTATTATGAGTGCGGTGGTCCAGAAGGTTCAGTCCGCCAAGAGCGGATTGACTGAAGCCTGTGCCAGCCTTCTAACAGGCTTTGAGGTAAGTGTTTGAAATATAGGAAAAATATTACCGCATAGACAGTAGCCCCTGATGCTCTGTTCGGTGTTCAAAAAGAAAAGCCGAATAGAGGATCAAACAATATCGCAGGAGTCTAACACAAGTATGTCTATATGCGTATGCAGGCTTCGCTGCTGGTCGCTGCCACACAGACTGCGGAGGTTGCCGCATTGAAGCAGGACCTCGAGGGGTCCAAGAAAGAGCTCGGCCTTGCCAAGAGGCAGCTCGAGGAGAACAAGGGTAAGTAATACCCTGTCTATAGATATGTATATACAAAAGAAGACGCGATTGCAAAATGACAGGATCATTGTGAATTTGCCAGTGGCCACGACCGAAGTGGCGACCCCGAAGCAAGTGCTATCCGAGGCCGAAAACAAAGCGGCCAAGGAGCGCACCGAGCGGGAAAGGCATGAGGCACGAGTGGGCGAGGTGCAGCAAGAGCTCCAAGCTCTCGTGACGAAGCACGAGGCGTTGGAGCTTGACTTGAAGACGCGAGAGTCTGAGCTTGTCGCGGCTCTCAAGAGCGCAAAGAGTGCCAAGGCCGAAGCCCAAAAGGCCCTCCAGGAGATTGATGCGGTGAAGAAGATAGCGGCGGGTAAGGCATTCTATATGCAAAGCAAGCATGTGAAAGTAAATTACTTGTTACTTACCCGAATCCGGAGCTCTCCAGGAGCATTCGCAGATTTGCCCCGCAGCGTGTCGGATGCCGCAACGTTTTACCAGGCCGAGGAGGGAAGCTAATCGGAGAAGTTGTTCTGGGCCCAATATACTGGGACCGAACACCCGGTGCCTATGAGCGACCAGCTAAAGCAGCTGGTCGAGCTACACAAGGCGGCTGAACAGGCCATGAGGGGCTTTATAGTCCGACTATGGCCTGGCGACGCCCTTCCGAACAGCTACTTCGGCCTAGTGAGGCGGCTTGTGGATGCCTGCCCACGGCTGGAAGTCGTCAAGCGGTCCGTCTGCATTGAAGGTGCACGTCGGGCTTTCGCCCGTGTGAAGGTGCAATGGGCCAAGCTAGACGCTGTGAAGCTGATCAAGGAAGGGCCGCCGGAGGGCAAGGAGCATCGCCACCCCGAGATGTACTATGAGGGTGTCCTGAAGGGTGCCCGTCTCGTAGCGGACGCGTGTGCAAAAGATGTAATATTTGAATGAACTTTCTCGTGTAATCCTATATTATGAAAACTTGTTCATATGCGCTATGCAACGCTTGTTTGAATTTAAAATATTACCTTATGTTCGGCTGTTTATCAAATCTGAGAGATGGCTAGTCGTCGGCTTCTGCCCCCATGCCACGAGTGCTGGGGTGTTCGGGATAAACCTGAGCATGCTTGTTCCCATTTTTCGGTCCTTCGAGGGAGGTGCTCGGCACAACGAACAAGGCAATCGAACTAATAATGCTTTATCACTCTCACTTAGCCATAGAATTCTATAATTTTAAATTTCGGCGAAGCCCCTGGTATTTGGAAGGCCGAATTCGGGGCGCGATACACGCCTTAAGCCGGACAGGGCCGACTCCTCGCTCTAAGCGGCATAAGTCTTTAGGGACTCAAAAACCTCTCGAACAACGACCAGTCTCTCGCCTTATCATGACAGTCAGTTTTAGCTTTCTCTACTGAGGTGCTTAGCCCAGCTGAACCGGGGCACAATCCCAGTAGTTCTCCCAGTGCTACCTTAGCCGATATAGAGGAACGTAAGGTACCAAAACATGGGAGCCGGGCAAACCCAACTATTGACGAAAGACGTGATTTGGAGCTGATGCATATAATGCTATAAGTTCGGGGTGCCGCACTTGTGAAAGTGTTCGGACTTCTCACACCATATTGTGGGGTACTTAAGCCCCTGGTGTATTGGCCGTACCAAAGTGTACGGTTGCAAGGTGTCATTAATGAACACACACACATATATATATAAAGGAAGAATTCAATAATAGTCTTAATGCTATGTATTGTTTATTCAAAAAGGTGCGTTAAAGCGGAATGATACATGCAGTGCAATAAGCAAAAAGTAGGACTATATCCCCTCCAAGGGAAAGCTGAGGAATAATGTTAAGGCAAGTATTTCACTCGTTATCGTAATCCACCTGGGAGTTCCGTTTTGTGATGTAGCTTTCTGCCTCCTTGGTTGCTGTATCATGTGTTCGGCAATCATGCTGCTGGACAGGGTTTCTAGAGATTAATGTCCTGAAAGAAAAATAACAAAGCGGCAAGCCCCTAGTGTGGTTTAAGCCGCGTCTTGGGGTGTGCCGTAGTTGTGCCCCCCTCTCCACCTATGCCCATGGTATTTTTAATGCGTAATTATGTACGCGTGGCATGAATTTCGCCGTTTGGCTGGGGCCGGGGGTGGGGGCCGCATTGTTATGTGAGCTCGGGATGTGCCAGGCGGTCCAGTTGCCGATTACTCCGGGCGCGCTTGAAGGTGTTTGGGTCCTTGAACGCCGAACTAGTGGATTGCCTTAAGAGGCTGCTTTCCGCTTCCGCTGCGAGGGCCTTAGTGTGCTCCTCCGCTCGGACAGAGCGCTCTGTGTTTCCATTAACTGTAATGACCCCCTGAGGTCCTGGCATCTTGAGCTTGAGGTATGCATAATGCGGTACCGCATTGAATCTCGCAAATGCGGTTCGCCCGAGCAGTGCATGATAACAACTGCGGAACGGGACTATATCGAATATTAACTCTTTGCTTCGAAAGTTATCCGGGGATCCGAAGACCACTTCCAGTGTGACTGAGCCTGTGCAATGGGCCTCTATACCTAGTATGACGCCTTTAAAGATCGTTTTGTGGGTTTGATCCTTGAGGGGTCTATACCCATTTTGCGCACTGTGTCCTGGTACAGCAGATTCAGGCTACTGCCGCCATCCATAAGGACTCGAGTGAGGTGAAATCCGTCAATAATTGGGTCTAAGACCAGTGCGGCGAATCCGCCATGATGGATACTAGTAGGGTGGTCCCTACGATCGAAGGTGATCGGACAGGAGGACCATGGGTTGAACTTTGGGGCGACTGGCTCCAACACATATACGTCCCTGAGCGCACGCTTCCGCTCCCTCTTGGGGATGTGCGTTGCGTATATCATGTTCACCGTCCGCACTTGTGGGGGGAACCTCTTCTGTCCTCTGGTATTCGGCTGCCGGGGCTCCTCCTCGTCATCTCTATGTGGCCCATTATCTTTGTTTTCGGCAATTAACTTGCCGGCCTGCTTGAACACCCAACAATCCCTATTGGTGTGGTTGGCTGGCTTGTCAGGGGTGCCGTGTATTTGACACGAGCGATCAAGTATACGGTCCAAACTGGACGGCCTCGGAGTGCTTCTTTTAAATGGCTTTTTCCTCTGACCGGATTTAGAGCCTTTGAATCCGGCATTGACTGCCGTATCCTTGGTATTGTCGCTGTTAATGCGGCACTTATGTTTGTTGCGACTTGACCTGCCATTGCCGTCCTTGGTATCCGAAGTACCATGGTTCTTTGATATGTTATTACTGCGAGCCAGCCAGCTGTCTTCTCCCGCACAAAAGCGGGTCATGAGTATCGTGAGGGCTGCCATAGATTTCGGCTTTTCCTGACCAAGGTGCCAAGCTAGCCACTCGTCGTGGATGTTGTGTTTAAAAGCTGCTAGGGCCTCTGCACCCGGACAGTCGATGATTTGATTTTTCTTTGTTAGGAACCGTGTCCAGAATTGCCTGGCCAATTCCTCTGGCTGCTGAATTATATGGCTCAGGTCATCGGCGTCTGGTGGTCGCACATAGGTGCCCTGAAAGTTATCGAGGAATGCGGCTTCCAGATCTTCCCAACAGCCAATGGACTCTGCTGGCAAGCTGTTGAGCCAGTGCCGAGCTGGTCCTTTAAGTTTGAGTGGGAGATATTTAATGGCGTGTAGATCATCACCGCATGCCATGTGGATATGCAGGAGGAAATCCTCGATCCATACCGCAGGATCTGTTGTGTCGTCGTATGATTCTATATTTACGGGTTTGAAACCCTCTGGGATTTGATGATCCATTACTTCGTCTGTGAAGCATAAGGAGTGTGCGGCGCCTCTGTACTGGGCTATATCGCGACGCAGCTCCAATGAGTCTTGCCTGCTGTGTTCGGCCCGACCGGATTTACTTTTTCTGTATCCGGCGTGACGATTATCGTCTCGCGTAGTGGCGTGCCCTCGTGATCTGTAGATCGATTTTGCATGTTTTTCTTTGTCCTCCAATACGTCTCACAGGTCTGGCGTATTTCCCCATGCATTTTTATTTGAATGGCGTCGGGGTGCAGGCTGAGCTTTTGGCTGGAATGCCTCTCTATCGCGGCCACGGGGTGGCCGATCAGCCGCATCATACGCTTCTTTCTCCAGTCGGGGTAGCAACCTGCATTTTGGGTAACTCTTGGAGGGGCGTTTGAGTTTAAATTCCTCGGCCGCCAGGACTTCAGTCCATCTGTCAGCTAGCAGATCTTGATCAGTTTGAAGCTGCTGCTGCTTTTTCTTAAGGCTATTTGCCGTGGCTATAAGCCGGCACTTGAAGCGCTCTTGTTCGACAGGATCCTCTGGCACGATGAATTCGTCATTGTCGAGGCTTGCCTCGTCTTTGGAGGGAGGTATGTAATTATTATCCTCTTCCTCTCTATCTGCCGCTCTCTCATGAGGGCTGGCTTCTCCATCCTCCCGTGCTGGATCTTACTGGAGGCGGTTGTCTTCGGCACTGTCCGGGGTGTTGTTATCTCATGTGCCGGAATCACCGTTTTTGCTTTGGCGGGACTTAGAGCGGCGCCGCTGACGCCGGCGCTTAGGTTGCTTCCCGGAGGGGTCATCCTCCGCTGTCTCGTTGCCATTGCCTTCTTTGGGTGTGTCCACCATGTATATATCGTATGATGAGGTGGTTGTCTAGTGCCCTGTGGGCAGTGGTTCCTCTTCGTCTTCCACATTGTCGCCCATACCGTCGATGTCTTCGGAGTCGAAGTCGAGCATGTCGGTTAAGTCATCGACAGTGGCTACTAACTGGGTGGTGGGTGGGCAGCGAATTTCTTCGTCATCCGCATCCCAATCCTGCCGGACATAGTTCGGCAAGGATCCTCCCGACAAGGAGAGAGACCTTAATGAGTTCAGTATGTCGCCAAAGGGTGAGTGCTGAAAAGTATCCGCGGAGGTGAACTCCATGATCGGCGCCCAATCGGATTCGCTAGGAACGGGCGCAGGCGGTTCGGAGTTCGCGGCCGGAGAAGGATCCAGTAGTTTGACAACATGGCTCTCATGAAGGGTAAGGTCAATATCCGTCTCGATCGCCGCTGAGGATACGGCCTCCTTGACGGGGTCTATCCACCTGTCTATGGATGGAGCAACTGGCTCCGAATTGAGGCTCGGAGCGGCTGCCGGTGCGATCTCCTGAATGCGGTCCGAAGGTAGAGCTAAATCGTACTCATCGTGACCGCATGGCGCACAAGGCAGGGGATCGAATCCGTCGAAGATCAAGTCTCCGCAGATATCGGCCGTGTAATTTAAGTTTCCAAATCTGACCTGATGGCCAGGGGCGTAGCTTTCGATCTGCTCCAGATGGCCAAGCGAGTTGGCCCGCAGTGTGAAGCCGCCGAACACAAAGATCTGTCCGGGGAGAAAAGTCTCACCTTGGACTGCATCGCTATCGATGGTAGAAGGAGCCATCAAGCCTAATGGCGATGACACAGAGGAACTCTCAATGAAAGCACCAATGTCGGTGTCAAAACCGGTGGATCTCGGGTAGGGGGTCCCGAACTATGCATCTAAGGCGGATGGTAATAGGAGGCAGGGGACACGATGTTTTACCCAGGTTCGGGCCCTCTTGATGGAGGTAAAACCCTATGTCCTGCTTGATTAACATTGATGATATGGGTAGTACAAGAGTAGATCTACCACGAGATCAGAGAGGCTAAACCCTAGAAGCTAGCCTATGGTATGATTGTATGTTATTGTCTCCTATGGACTAAAACCCTCCGGTTTATATAGACACCGGAGAGGGTTAGGGTTACACAAGGTCGGTTACAAAGGAGGAGATATCCATATCCGTACTGCCTAGCTTGCCTTCCACTCCAAGTAGAGTCCCATCCGGACACGAGAAAAAGTCTTCAATCTTGTATCTTCATAGTCCAACAGTCCGACGAAAGGATGTAATCCGGCTGTCCGGAGACCCCTAATCCCGGACTCCCTCAACCGTTCTTACCTACCATAAAAACCACAACGATGTTTCGTCAATTTTTCTGTTTTAACCTTCAGCAAGGACCGGCCGTAGTCAAATTCGATTCAACTAAAGTTGGAGAAACAGACACCCGCCAGCCACCTTCATGCAAAATAAGTTGCATGTCTATCTGTGGAACCGTTCTCATGAACGTGGTCATGTAAGGTTGGTCCGGGCCGCTTCATCCAACAATACCGCCGAATCAAAATAAGACGTTGGTGGTAAGAAGTATAACTATGATCGCCCACAACTTTTTGTGTTCTACTCGTGCATATCATCTACGAATAGACCTGGCTCGGATACCACTGTTGGGGAACGTAGCATGCAATTTCAAAAAAAATTCCTACGCTCACGCAAGATCTATCTAGGAGATGCATAGCAATGAGAGGGGGAGAGTGTGTCCACGTACCCTCGTAGAGCGAAAGCGACAACATTTGACAACGCGGTTGATGTAGTCGAACTTCTTCTCGTTCTGACCGATCAAGCACCGAACGTACGACACCTCCGAGTTCTGCACACGTTCAGCTCGATGACGTCCTTTGAACTCTTGATCCAGCAAGTGTCGAGGGAGAGTTCCGTCAGCATGACGGCGTGGTGATGGTGATGGTGAAGTGATATGCGCAGGGCTTCGCCTAAGCACTACTTGAATATGACCGGAGGCGTAAACTGTGGAGGGGGCGCCGCACATGGCTAAGAAACAATTGATGTCCCTAGAGGTGCCCCCTGCCCCCGTATATAAAGGAGGGAGAGGGGAGGAGGGCGACCTAGGGAGCGACAAGTGGGAGGAGTCCCACTTGGACCCCTAGTCCAATTCGCCCCCTTTCCTTTTATCGAAAGGGGAAAGGAGGAAGGAGTAGGAGGAGGAGAAGAAAAGGGGGCCCACGCCCCTCCCCTTGTCCAATTCGGACTCCCCATGGGGGGGCACCCCTTGTGGGCTACCTCCTCTACCCTCTATGGCCCATATGGGAAATATCTTTCCCCCTGGGGGTTCCGGTAACCCCCTCGGTACTCCGATAAAAACCCGGAACACTTTGGAACCATTTCAGTGTCCGAATACTATCGTCCAATATATCAATCTTTACCTCTCGACCATTTAGAGACTCCTCGTCATGTCCGTGATCTCATCCAAGACATCGAACAATCTTCGGTCACCAAATCACATAACTCAGATAATACAAAATCATCATCGAATGTTAAGCGTGCGGACCCTACGGGTTCGAGAGCTATGTAGACTGTTGGGGAACGTAGCAGAAATTCAAAAATTTTCTTACATATCACCAAGATCTATCTATGGAGAGACCAGCAACGAGTAGAAAGGAGAGTGCATCTACATACCCTTGTAGATCGCTAAGCGGAAGTGTTCAAGTGAACGGGGTTGATGGAGTCGTACTCGTCGTGATTCAGATCACCGATGATCCTAGTGCCGAACGGACGGCACCTCCGCGTTCAACACACGTACAGCTCGACGATGTCTCCCACGCCTTGATCCAGCAAGGAGAGAGGGAGAGGTTGAGGAAGACTCCATCCAGCAGCAGCACAACGGCGTGGTGGTGATGGAGGAGCGTGGCAATCCTGCAGGGCTTCGCCAAGCACCTACGGGAGAGGAGGAGGTGTCACGGGAGGGAGGGAGGCGCCAAGGGCTCAGGTATGGATGCCCTTCCTCCCCTCCACTATATATAGGGGCAGGGGAGAGGGGGGAGGCGCAGCCTTGCCCCTTCCTCCAAGGAAAGGGTGCGGCTAAGAGGGGGGAGGAGTCCATCCTCCCCAAGGCACCTCGGAGGTGCCTTCCCCTTTTAGGACTCTCCCCTTTTTCCTATATCTTGGCGCATGGGCCTCTAGGGGCTGGTGCCCTTGGCCCATGTAGGCCAAGGCGCACCCCCTATAGCCCATGTGCCCCCCCGGGGCAGGTGGCCCCACCCGGTGGGCCCCCGGGACCCTTCCGGTGGTCCCGGTACAATACCGATGACCCCGAAACTTGTCTCGATGGCCGAAACAGGACTTCCTATATATAAATCTTTACCTCCGGACCATTCCGGAACTCCTCGTGACGTCCGGGATCTCATCCGAGACTCCGAACAACATTCGGTAACCACATACAAACTTCCTTTATAACCCTAGCGTCATCGAACCTTAAGTGTGTAGACCCTACGGGTTCGGGAGACATGTAGTCATGACCGAGATGTTCTCCGGTCAATAACCAACAGCGGAATCTGGATACCCATGTTGGCTCCCACATGTTCCACGATGATCTCATTGGATGAACCACGATGTCAAGGACTCAATCAATCCCGTATACAATTCCCTTTGTCTAGCGGTATGGTACTTGCCCGAGATTCGATCGTCGGTATACCGATACCTTGTTCAATCTCGTTACCGGCAAGTCTCTTTACTCGTTCCGTAAAACATCATCCCGTGATCAACCCCTTGGTCACATTGTGCACATTATGATGATGTCCTACCGAGTGGGCCCAGAGATACCTCTCCGTTTACACGGAGTGACAAAATCCCAATCTCGATTCGTGCCAACCCAACAGACACTTTCAGAGATACCCGTAGTGTACCTTTATAGCCACCCAGTTACGTTGTGACGTTTGGCACACCCAAAGTACTCCTACGGTATCCGGGAGTTGCACAATCTCATGGTCTAAGGAAATGATACTTGACATTAGAAAAGCTTTAGCATACGAACTACATGATCTTGTGCCAGGCTTAGGATTGGGTCTTGTCCATCACATCATTCTCCTAATGATGTGATCCCGTTATCAACAACATCCAATGTCCATGGTCAGGAAACCGTAACCATCTATTGATTAACGAGCTAGTCAACTAGAGGCTTACTAGGGACATGGTGTTGTCTATGTATCCACACATGTATCTGAGTTTCCTATCAATACAATTCTAGCATGGATAATAAACGATTATCATGAACAAGGAAATATAATAATAATCAATTTATTATTGCCTCTAGGGCATATTTCCAACAGTCTCCCACTTGCACTAGAGTCAATAATCTAGTTCACATCGATATGTGATTAACACTCAAGGTCACACCCCCATGTGACTAACACCCAAAGAGTTTAGGGTTTAATCATGTTATGCTTGTGAGAGAGGTTATAGTCAACGGGTCTGAACCTTTCAGATCCGTGTGTGCTTTACAAATCACTATGTCATCTCCTAGATGCAGCTACCACGTTCTATTTGGAGCTATTCCAAATAACTGTTCTACTTGGAGCTATTCTAAATTGTTGCTCCATTATACGTACCCGGTATCTCTACTCAGAGCTATCCGGATAGGTGTTAAGCTTGCATCGACGTAACCCTTTACGACGAACTCTTTTACCACCTCCATAATTGAGAAAATTCCTTAGTCCACTAGTTACTAAGGATAACTTTGACCGCTGTCCTGTGATCCATTCTTGGATCACTCTTGTACCCCTTGACTGACTCATGGTAAAGCACACTTCAGGTGCGGTACACAGCATAGCATACTGTAGAGCCTATGTCTTAAGCATAGGGGACGACCTTCGTTCCTTTCTCTCTATTCTGCCATGGTCGAGCTTTAAGTCTTAACTTCATACCTTACAACTCAGGCAAGAACTCCTTCTTTGACTGATCCATCTTGAACACCTTCAAGATCACATCAAGGCATGTGCTCATTTGAAAGTACTATTAAGCGTTTTGATCTATCCTTATAGATCTTGATGCTCAATGTTCAAGTAGCTTAATCCAGGTTTTCCATTGAAAACACTTTCCAAATAACCCTATATGCTTTCCAGAAATTCTACGTCATTTCTGATCATTAATATGTCAACAACATATACTCATCAGAAATTATATAGTGTTCACACTCACTTCTTTGGAAATACAAGTTTCTCATGAACTTTGTATACACCCAAAATCTTTGATCATCATCAAAGCATACATTCCAACTCCGAGATGTTCACTCCAGTCCTCAGAAGGATCGCTGGAGCTAGCATACCTTTTAGCATCCTTAGGATCGACAAAAACTTTCTGATTGTATTACCTACAATCTTTCCTCACGAAAACTGGTAAGGAAACTCGTTTTGATATCCATCTGCCAGATTTCATAAATACAGCTAATGCTAACATGAATCCGACGGACTTTAAGCATCGCTACGGATGAGAAAATCTCATCGTAGTCAACTCCTTGAACTTGTGAAAAACTTTTCCCCACAAGTCGAGCTTCATGGACGGTGACATTACCATCCACGTCCGTCTTCTTCTTAAAGATCCATTTATCTTAATGGCTTGCCGATCATCGGGCAAGTCCACCAAAGTCCATGGATCCGTTCTCGGATTTTATGGCCTCGAGTCATTTATCAGAATCCGGGCCCACCATCGCTTCTCCATAGCTCGTAGGTTCATTGTTGTCTAGCAACATGACTTCCAAGACAGGATTACGTACCACTCTGAAGTAGTACGCATCCTTGTCATCCCACGAGGTTTGGTAGTGACTCGATCCGAAGTTTCATGATCACTATCATAAGCTTCCACTTCAGTTGGTGTATGTGCCACAGGAACAACTTCCTGTGCCCTGCTACACACTTGTTGAAGTGACGGTTCAATAACCTCATCAAGTCTCCACCATCCTCCCACTCAACTTTTCGAGAGAAACCTTTCCTCGAAAAAGGACCCGATTCTAGAAACAATCCCTTATTGCTTTCGGATCTGAGATAGGAGGTATATCCAACTGTTTTGGGTATCCTATGAAGATGCATTTTATCCGCTTTGGGTTCGAGCTTATCAACCTGAAACTTTTTCACATAAGCGTCGTAGCCCCAAACCTTTAAGAAACGACAACTTAGGTTTCTCTAAACCATAATTCATACGGTGTCATCTCATCGGAATTACGTGGTGCCCTATTTAAAGTGAATGTGGTTGTCTCTAATGCCTAACCCATAAACTATAGTGGTACTTCGATAAGAGACATCATGGTATGCATCATATCCAATAGGGTGCAGTTATGATGTTCGGACACACCATCACATTATGGTGTTCTAGGCGGTATTAATTGCGAAACAATTTCCACAATGTCTTAATTGTGTGCCAAAACTCGTAACTTAGATATTCATCTCTATGATCATATCATAGACATTTTATCCTCTTGTCACAATGATCTGCTACTTCACTCTGAAATTACTTGAACCATTCAATAATTCAGACTTGTGTTTCATCAAGTAAATATACTCAACATTTACTCGAATCATCTGTGAAGTAAGAACATAATGATATTCACTGCATGCCTCAGCACTCATTCGACTGCACACATCAAAATGTGTTACTTCCAACAAGTTGCTTTCTTTTTCCATCTTACTGAAAACGAGGCTTTTCAGTCATCTTGCCCATGTGGTATGATTTGCATGTCCCAAGTGATTCAAAATCAAGTGAGTCAAAACGGTCCATTTGCATGGAGTTTCTTCATGCATATACACCAATAGACATGGTTCGCATGTCTCAAACTTTTCAAAAACGAGTGAGTCCAAAGATCCATCAATATGGAGCTTCTTCATGCGTTTTATACCGATATGACTTACGTGGCAGTGCCACAAGTAGGTGGTACTATCATTACTATCTTTTGGCATGAACATGTGTATCACTACGATCGAGATTTAATAAACCATTCATTTTAGGTGTAAGACCATTGAAGGTATTATTCAAATAAACAGAGTAACCATTATTCTCCTTAAATGAATAACCGTATTGCGATAGACGTAATCCAATCATGTCTATGCTCAACGCAAACACCAAATAACAATTATTTAGGTTTAACACCAATCTCTTTGGTAGAGGGAGCGTGCGATGCTTGATCATATCAAGCTTGAAAAAACTTCCAACACATATCGTCAGCTCACCTTTAGCTAGTCTCCGTTTATTCCGTAGCCTTTTGTTTCGAGTTACTAACACTTAGCAACCGAACCGGTTTCTAATACCCTGGTGCTACTAGGAGTACTAGCAAAGTACACATTAACACAATGTATATCCAATATACTTCTATCGACCTTGCCAGCCTTCTTATCTACCAAGTATCTAGGGTAATTCTGCTCTAGTGGTTGTTCCCCTTATTACAGAAGCACTTAGTCTCGGGTTTGGGTTTTACCTTGGGTTTCTTCACTAGAGCAGCAGCTGATTTGCCGTTTCATGAAGTATCCCTTCTTGCCCTTGCCCTTCTTGAAACTAGTGGTTTCACCAACCATCAACAATTGATGCTCCTTCTTGATTTCTACTTTCGCGGTGTCAAACATCGCGAATACCTCAAGGATCATCATATCTATCCCTGATATGTTATAGTTCATCACGAAGCTCTAACAGCTTGGTGGCAATGACTTTGGAGAACCATCACTGTCTTATCTGGAAGATCAACTCCCACTCGATTCAAATGATTGTTGTACTCACACAATCTGAGCACAAGCTCAACAATTGAGCTTTTCTCCTTAGTTTGCAGGTTAAGAAAGTCATCGGAGGTCTTATACCTCTTGACATGGGCACGAGCCTGAAATCCCAATTTCAGCCCTCAAAACATCTCATATGTTTCGCGATGTTTCAAAAACGTCTTTGGTGCCTCAACTCTAAACCGTTTAACTGAACTATCACGTAGTTATCAAAACGTGTATGTCAGATGTTCGCAACAACCACAGACAACGTTCGAGGTTCAGCACACTGAGCGGTGCATTAAGGACATAAGCCTTCTATGAAGCAATGAGGACAATCCTCAGTTTACGGACCTAGTCCGCATAATTGCTACTATCAACTTTCAACTATTTTTTCTCTAGGAACATATCTAAACAGTAGAACTATAGCGTGAGCTACGACATAATTTGCAAAAACCTTTTGACTATGTTCAGGATAATTAAGTTCATCTTATGAACTCCCACTCAGATAGACATCCCTCTAGTCATCTAAGTGATTACATGATCCGAGTCAAACTAGGCCGTGTCCGATCATCACGTGAGACAGACTAGTCATCATCGGTGAACACCTTCATGTTGATCGTATCTTATATACGACTCATGCTCGACCTTTCGGTCTCCGTGTTCCGAGGCCATGTCTGTACATGCTAGGCTCGTCAAGTTAACCCTAAGTGTTTCGCGTGTGTTCCGAGGCCATGTCTGTACATGCTAGGCTCGTCAACACCCGTTGTATTTGAACGTCTGAATAAAACACCCGATCATCACGTGATGTTTTGAAACAGCGAACTGTCGCAACGGTGCACAGTTAGGGGAGAACACTTCTTGAAATTGTTGTAAGGGATCATCTTATTTACTACCGTCGTTCTAAGCAAATAAGATGTATAAACATGATAAACATCACATGCAATCAAATAGTGACATGATATGGCCATCATCACTTTGCTCCTTTTGATCTCCATCTTCGGGGCTCCATGATCATCATCGTCACCGGCATGACACCATGATCTCCATCATCATGATCTCCATCATCGTGTCTTCATGAAGTTTCCTCGCCAACTATTACTTCTACTACTATGGCTAACAGTTATCAATAAAGTAAAGTAATTACATGACGTTTAAGTTGACACGCAGGTCACAAATAAATAAAGACAACTCCTATGGCTCCTGCCGGTTGTCATACTCATCGACATGCAAGTCGTGATTCCTATTACAAGAACATGATCAATCTCATACATCACATATATCATTCATCACATCCTTTTTGGCCATATCACATCATATAGCATACCCTGCAGAAACAAGTTAGACGTCCTCTAATTGTTGTTTGCATGTTTTACGTGGCTGCTATGGGTTTCTTGCAAGAACGTTTCTTACCTACGCATGAACCACAACGTGATATGCCAATTGCTATTTACCCTTCATAAGGACCCTTTTCATCGAATCCGATCTGACTAAAGTGGGAGAGACAGACACCCGCCAGCCACCTTATGCAACTAGTGCATGTTTGTCGGTGGAACCGGTCTCACGTAAGCGTACGTGTAAGGTTGGTCCGGGCCGCTTCATCCCACGATGCCGCCGAATCAAGATAAGACTAGTAACGGCAAGCATATTGAACAATATCGACGCCCACAACTACTTTGTGTTCTACTCGTGCAAAGAATCTACGCAATAGACCTAGCTCATGATGCCACTGTTGGGGAACGTAGCAGAAATTCAAAAAAATTCTTACGTATCACCAAGATCTATCTATGGAGAGACCAGCAACGAGTAGAAAGGAGAGTGCATCTACATACCCTTGTAGATCGCTAAGCGGAAGCGTTCAAGTGAACGGGGTTGATGGAGTCGTACTCGTCGTGATTCAGATCACCGATGATCCTAGTGCCGAACGGACGGCACCTCCGCGTTCAACACACGTACAGCTCGACGATGTCTCCCACGCCTTGATCCAGCAAGGAGAGAGGGAGAGGTTGAGGAAGACTCCATCCAGCAGCAGCACAACGGCGTGGTGGTGATGGAGGAGCGTGGAAATCCTGCAGGGCTTCGCCAAGCACCTACGGGAGAGGAGGAGGTGTCACGGGAGGGAGGGAGGCGCCAAGGGCTCAGGTATGGATGCCCTCCCTCCCCTCCACTATATATAGGGGCAGGGGAGAGGGGGGAGGCGCAGCCTTGCCCCTTCCTCCAAGGAAAGGGTGCGGCTAAGAGGGGGGGAGGAGTCCATCCTCCCCAAGGCACCTCGGAGGTGCCTTCCCCTTTTAGGACTCTCCCCTTTTTCCTATATCTTGGCGCATGGGCCTCTAGGGGCTGGTGCCCTTGGCCCATGTAGGCCAAGGCGCACCCCCTATAGCCCATGTGGCCCCCCGGGGCAGGTGGCCCCACCCGGTGGGCCCCCGGGACCCTTCCGGTGGTCCCGGTACAATACCGATGACCCCGAAACTTGTCCCGATGGCCGAAACAGGACTTCCTATATATAAATCTTTACCTCCGGACCATTCCGGAACTCCTCGTGACGTCCGGGATCTCATCCGGGACTCCGACCAACATTCGGTAACCACATACAAACTTCCTTTATAACCCTAGCGTCATCGAACCTTAAGTGTGTAGACCCTACGGGTTCGGGAGACATGTAGTCATGACCGAGATGTTCTCCGGTCAATAACCACCAGCGGGATCTGGATACCCATGTTGGCTCCCACATGTTCCACGATGATCTCATCGGATGAACCATGATGTCAAGGACTCAATCAATCCCGTATACAATTCCCTTTGTCTAGCGGTATGGTACTTGCCCGAGATTCGATCGTCGGTATACCGATACCTTGTTCAATCTCGTTACCGGCAAGTCTCTTTACTCGTTCCGTAACACATCATCCCGTGATCAACCCCTTGGTCACATTGTGCACATTATGATGATGTCCTACCGAGTGGGCCCAGAGATACCTCTCCGTTTACACGGAGTGACAAAATCCCAATCTCGATTTGTGCCAACCCAACAGACACTTTCAGAGATACCCGTAGTGTACTTTTATAGCCACCCAGTTACGTTGTGACGTTTGGCACACCCAAAGTACTCCTACGGTATCCGGGAGTTGCACAATCTCATGGTCTAAGGAAATGATACTTGACATTAGAAAAGCTTTAGCATACGAACTACATGATCTTGTGCCAGGCTTAGGATTGGGTCTTGTCCATCACATCATTCTCCTAATGATGTGATCCCGTTATCAACGACATCCAATGTCCATGGTCAGGAAACCGTAACCATCTATTGATTAACGAGCTAGTCAACTAGAGGCTTACTAGGGACATGGTGTTGTCTATGTATCCACACATGTATCTGAGTTTCCTATCAATACAATTCTAGCATGGATAATAAACGATTATCATGAACAAGGAAATATAATAATAATCAATTTATTATTGCCTCTAGGGCATATTTCCAACATAGACATGACCGAGACACTTCTCCGGTCAATAACCAATAGTGGAACCTAGATTCTCATATTGGTTCCCACATATTCTACGAAGATCTTTATCGGTCGTACCGTAATGACAACATACGTTATTCCCTTTGTCATCGGTATGTTACTTGTACGAGATTTGATCGTCGGTATTTTCATACCTAGTTCAATCTCGTTACCGGCAAGTCTCTTTACTCGTTCCACAATGCATTGATGTCTACTACACAACCTTCTTCTTGTAGACGTTGTTGGGCCTCCAAGTGCAGAGGTTTGTAGGACAGTAGAAAATTTCCCTCAAGTGGATGACCTAAGGTTTATCAATCCGTGGGAGGCGTAGGATGAAGATGGTCTCTCTCAAACAACCCTGCAACCAAATAACAAAGAGTCTTTGCGTCCCCAGCACACCCAATACTATTGTAAATTGTATAGGTGCACTAGTTCAGCGAAGAGATGGTGATACAAGTGCAATATGGATGGTATATATAGGTTTGTAATCTGAAAATATAAAAACAGCAAGGTAACTAATGATAAAAGTGAGCGAAAACGGTATTGCAATGCGTCGAAACAAGGCCTAGGGTTCATACTTTCACTAGTGCAAGTTCTCTCAACGATAATAACATAATTGGATCATATAACTACCCCTCAACATGCAACAAAGAGTCGCTCCAAAGTCACTAATAGCAAAGAACAAACAAAGAGATTATTGTAGGGTGCGAAACCACCTCAAAGTTATTCTTTCTGATTGATCTATTCAAGAATCCATAGTAAAATAACACGAAGCTATTCTTTTTGTTCGATCTATCCTAGAGTTCGTACTAGAATAACACCTTAAGACACAAATCAACCAAAACCCTAATGTCACCTAGATACTCCAATGTCACCTCAAGTATCCGTGAGTATGATTATACGATAGGCATCACACAATTTCAGATTCATCTATTCAAACCAACACAAAGGACCTCAAAGAGTGCCCCAAAGTTTCTACCAGAGAGTCAAGACGAAAACGTGTGCCAGCCCCTATGCATAAGTTCACGAGGTCACGGAACTCATAAGTTGATCATCAAAACATACATCAAGTGGATCACATGAATATCCCATTGTCACCATAAGCACATGCAAGACATACATCAAGTGTTCTCAAATCCTTAAAGACTCAATCCGATAAGATAACTTCAAAGGAAAAACTAAATCCATTATAAGAGAGTAGAGGGGGAGAAACATCATAAGATCCAACTATAATAGCAAAGCTCGCGATACATCAAGATTGTTTCGAATCAAGAACATGAGAGAGAGACATCAAACACATAGCTACTGGTACATACCCTCAGCCCCGAGGGTGAACTACTCCCTCCTCGTCATGGAGAGCACCAGGATGATGAAGATGGCCACAGGAGAGGGATTCCCCCTCCGGCAGGGTGTCGGAACGGGTCTAGATTGGTTTTCGGTGCCTATAGAGGCTTGCGGTGGCGGAACTCCCGATCTAGGTTTCATTCTGGAAGTTTGGGTATATATAAGAGGTGTTGGAGTCGGGAACAAGTCAGGGGGGTCCCTGAGGCGGCCACGAGCTAGGGGGCGCGCCCCCACCATCGTGGTGGCCTCGGGACTCCTCTGGTCCATCTCTGGTACTCCGTGGGCTTCTTCTGGTCCAAAAACAATCTCCGTGAAATTTCAGGTCAATTGGGCTCCGTTTGGTTGTCCTTTTCTGCGATACTCAAAAACAAGGAAAACACAGAAACTGGCACCGGGCTCTAGGTTAATAGGTTAGTCCCAAAAATCATATAAAATACCATATAAATGCATATAAAACATCCAAGATTGATAATGTAATAGCATGGACCAATCAAAAATTATAGATATGTTGGAGACGTATCATGCATCATCCCGCAACTAACTCATTAGTCACATTGCTTGCAAGGCTTTATCGTGATGTGCATTACTGAGAGGGCCCAAAGATACCTCTCCAATACTCTGAGTGACAAATCCTAATCTCGATCTATGCCAACCCAACAAGCACCTTCGGAGATACCTGGAGAGCATCTTTTAATCACCCAGTTACGTTGTGACGTTTGGTAGCACACAAGGTATTCATCCGGTATTTGGGAGTTGCATAATCTCATAGTCAAAGGAATATGTATAAGTCATGAAGAAAGCAAGAGAAATAAAACTTAACGATCATTATGCTAAGCTAACAGATGGGTCTTGTCCATCACATCATTCTCCTAATGATGTGATCCCGTTCATCAAATGACAACACATGTCTATGGTTAGGAAACTTAACCATCTTTGATTAACGAGCTAGTCTAGTAGAGGCTTACTAGGGACACTGTGTTTTGTCTATGTATCCACACATGTATCAAGTGTCCGGTTAATACAATTCTAGCATGAATAATAAACATTTATCATGATATAAGGAAATATAAATAACAACTTAATTATTGCCTCTAGGGCATATTTCCTTCACATCCAACATGAGTTTATACCTCTCCTCTTTCTTGACCCCCCTTGTGGAAAAAATTCCTGTCCATGTGGTGGAAATTTTTGTTGCGGCGGCATCACGGGCGACCTCCCCTTCTTCTACTTGTTTCCCGTCACTTGCCAGTTATTCATTAGCACGGCGACTTTTCCATTCTCCCCTAAAACTTTGCCCTCTTCTCCAGCCAATCCAATTGATTGGTGGGAGCTGGAGCCATCATTCTTCCTCTTCCCGGCCTTGAGTTATTCAACAAGTTGTGTCCACTTTGGTTTGCCATCCAATATGACCCAACAATGGCCGAATGGCTTCTTCTCCGTTTGTTGGTACATAGTGGCCACCACCACCATCTAGCAAACAATAAGTATATATAACTATGAGAATGCAACAACAAAAGCAATTCAAATGATGAAAAAAATGAAGCGATTTAACTTACGTTAGTTGACACTTTCATCCCACTTTGAGGGTGGCTAAGCACTTGTGCATAGTAGCCGGCATACTTGTTCACTTCCCCTTGAATGACCCCCATCAAAGTTGGAGAGATGCCACATTGAGGATGGTCATGATAGGATGTGGCTCAACATATTCCTTGCGTTCATAATGGTGCTTGTGGATCTTCTCCCAATACTTATTGCCCTTTTGCCGCATGCCACATATAGGGTCCATGCTTGTGGCCAACCAAGCTTTAAACTATAAGATATCCTCACAAGTTGTGAATGTCGGACCTCTTTGCCTTGGCTACCTTTTCCTTTCTTTTCTTGTTGGGCTTGGGGTTTGATGTTCCACCAACTTCAAATGTCGGACAATTTGGATCCCTCAAGTCATATCCATTGGGTAGTTTCTTGATTGCCATTGATCATGTCTGACATGATATTCTCCTAAAATTACCATGATTGCAAAAAAAACTAAATGTGTATGCAACTAATAGATCATGTCCAACAGAGAATGCAAGGTATTGAACAGAAAGGATCCAAAAAAATATACCGTTTCCTGCCATGTCATTCCGTCAAACAGGACGTGGGCATACTGGGACCTTCGCTTCACATGCTTGTCCGCACCTGTTGGAGCTGCGGCGAGTGACAGATATTTTCCTCATGTGCCTGCGTAGCCAAAAAACCATCCGGAATGGCCCAATCGGCTGTCAGGTCGACCTCTGTCTTGGGTTGGCCGGATTGTGCCTTCCTGTCGGCAGCTGGATGGACGGGGTTCGGGGTGCTGGGCGTGGCAGAGGGGGCACTTCCTCCTCGAGGTCCAGAAGCGGAACTCTCTGCAACAAAGCCGCTTCCCTCTCGCGCTGCCTCCTTCGCTGGTCCCTCCTAGCAATGTTCTCTGGCTTATAGGCCAGAACCAAGGACGGGAGCCCCACGGACGAGGCCAAGGCAACATCTGTGGCGGTTATTGGGGACAGGATGGACGATATCTAGGGCGGCGGATGGGGGCTGGCGGTGTAGATGGGGAGCAGGTGGACGATGGCGACTATTTGGATGCGAAAAATGGTGAACTGACGGGGACGAGGGCGGTGGGTTTGGTGCACTAGTTTCATTTTAGTGCAATGTGTGGTTAGTCCGGTATGTCTGGTCCGACATGACAGAGATGTGCCCAGACGCACCCGGACCTTCCCATACCCGCCCCAGATTTGGGCTGAATGTGAGGAGTGCCCGCCAGCCTGGGTGTTTAGGGTTGGTAGGAGCCCATCTAAATTGCCTTTTTTTGATCGGTCACAGTCAGTGACCGGACCGTCCATCCGAGCTTTTGAGGCCGGTTGTAACTTCAAACTGTAATGGGTTCAAGGTCATGAGTCATGACCCTGACCTGGGCCCTCTATAAACTGCTTGGAGCGCCTTAATAAAATTAGCCACTTTTTTCTTTCTCCTTGAACCCCGATCTCTGAATGTTGTTTGCACATACGAGCCTCGATCGAGCAAAAACTAAAGTATCCATCAGAGTAGTCGGTGTGTTATATGAAATGAAAATGCTAGTATCAAGGTCTTCTCTGTGCTACGAGGAAAACACCAACTGAGGTTCTGCATGGTGTGCGTGTGACCCTCAACCTCAAGCTAGCTAAGCTATAGCTTAGGTAGCGGTAGCCATGCATGCAGCGATGATGAGGTTCTGCATGACACGAGAAATTTAAGTTTCCTGACATGTGCATATATGCATTGTCGCTGCATGCATGGTGCCCTATAATTGTTGGCCTGGCAGTTCTGTTCCGTGGCCACCGGCGCGAACGCAGGATCCTTCTTTGTCGTCTCGCTGTTGTTTTCTTCTTCGCCCTGACATGCTATCAAGGATCAGAGGAAGCAGCACTGTGCTGTGCATGTTGGTACGTACGTGCTATATTGTATTGTATCGCATGCAAGCATCAATGCACCAGTGCAGTTTGTAACGTACCCTCTCTCTCTCTTCACACCCATGCACCAACGCTCACATATGCTTCATGTTTGAGAGGAAATGATAAGCTAAGTTCCTCATGCATCCCGGTAGTTGATGGGATTAATATGGGAGTAAATGTTGGGCAGGAGGCAGACACGAGAGGGAGGGATGCGACGGCTAGCTGATGATCACTAAATAGGGGCTGCAGTTGCCATAACTTCCATTGGCAAAGATGAGACGATCATATTCATGTCTTACTTAACTGTGCCATGACTTCTCCGTGTCATGCATCATTCATTGTTCATGTTTTTTAAGGGAATGCTTCATCGCATCAAGGCATGAGGAGAAACAGTTTGTTACAGGCCTCTCATGTTAAGTCTTCTCACGAATCATCTAGGTTTCTCACCATTGAATTGAATCCACATTGCAATTTGTGTTTTTTTGGATGTTTTCCATTTTTGAAATTTCATGGTATTGTTTTAGTACTATATTCATATATGAGTGTTTGGCACCGGAGAGCCAGAAATCCTCATCCAATATAACAACATAAAAGGTGTTGGGATAGTAAGTCTAGCTAAATGCGGAATGTCTTCGCCGATAAAGGAGATGAGGAAAATGTGAGTGTGGACATTGGACCGTGGAGGCAATGGCTCGCTCGCACCAACGAGGTTGTTGGACGTCGGCATATGGTGGTAGTAGCAGATCATAGTAAAAAAAAAGTAGCGGATCTAGCGACGGGAGCATCATTTTTTTTATGCCCACACCTCCACGAATGTTATTTTGTTGCAAAAATTTGCACACATGTGAAACACACATCAATATCTGTTGACAAAAATAAGATTTTAAAAAAATTCCCTGTTTGTTTAGATTTTACTGTTCACCCGAGCTCACATGAATTCGAGCTAAGAAACTCCACATCCTGGATCTAGGAGCTTGGGATTCTCAAGAACTTTTGCCAATACCGAGTAAGATTGAAAACAATAAATTAGAAAATTGAATAGTTGAGTTTATTGAACGAGTCAGTGAATGAATAAGGTGTGTGGAAATTATGTTTATGATATAGTGTAGAAGCAAGTTGTGCAACACCTTTTATTGGCTAAGTCATGTCTAGTACCATATAGCATTAGTGGTGGGGAGCAAAAACGCTTCCATGGCTACAAGGAGCAAAGGGTTGGGAGATCGTCTTCTTGATACTATAGCCAAATAAAACCAACTCTAATCAAAATAATACCATATACAGAATTTCAAAATTTGAAAGCGGATGTTTTACTAGTTCTCCACAAATTTACCTGATCGAGTAATTTTCTAGCCATAAGGTGGTTCATCTAGGGTGACTAGTAATCTGGATGTTGACCCACAGACTAAACCTATGGATGTATACATACTTTTTAGGACCTCTATGGATTGCAGGATTTTTGTAGGATTCCAATTCTTTAGATTTTCCTAAGGAATGCCTTTGAATCATAGGAATGCTATCACCAAAATTCTTATGAAATGGATTCATATGCCTCAGTTGCATAGGAATTATAACATCAACTCGAACAACGTTTTGAGACTCATTCACATTGAATCCTGGCGGTTTTTCCCGTGTTTATTTCAGGGTTCCATCCAAATGACTATTCAGGTAGCTTTCCTATGTTTTATAGTCTTCTATTTTGCACTGTCAACCCCAGTAGATTCCTATATTTCGGAATCCTGCGATCCAACGGGGAACATCTCGTAGACACTATACAAAATATAGTAGGGGCAATTTCAGTTGTGCCTTCTTTTTTCCATTGTTGCCATTCAAAAAAAGTGAAATGTGCCACTAATACATAAACTAGAACTGACTGCGGATCAACAACCCGGGAGGTGATCGATTTAGTGCACAAACTCATTGATTTGATCAAATAAGGCCAAAATCGATTCGAGAGGGGAAAACGGCCACATAGATGCCTTGTTATCATTGCTTTGATTGCTCGCCAATTTTTTTTACAAAGATCTATTTGCAATTGAACGATGTTTTTGCTCACAAACCATTCTAAAGGCGTCTGAAGTGAAAAAGTATTTTAAAAACCTTGCGTTGCCTAGGACTTGAAGCCAACACGTCAGGAATTGGCAAGGCCTCACTAACCACCGAAACAACAACCGGTTGCACACTAACATGCAGTGCAATATGTTTTTGTTTCTCTGGCTCTACGTGAATATAGATATATTTGTAGTCTCTATGGAAGAAGTGTCTAATTAAATAAGCGTCATACTCTTTGCAAATAATCATTGATGCTTAAAACAATCTGATTTATTTCTCTAAGCACCTTGCAATGTATTCCCTCTATCCCGAAATAACTATCTCAACTTTAGTATAATTTCATAGTAAACATAGTACAAAGTTGAGACACTTATTTTGAAACAGAGTGAGTACTACTGATTGTGTATTTGGAGGGCTGGAGAAAGGGCATTTTGGATTAGCAGCCATAGACGGAACGAGAGAAACTATGTGCCGCTCGATTCAGAAATAAGAAGCAGAAATAATCT
>NC_041392.1:523342396-523358090 GCF_002162155.2 Triticum dicoccoides | reverse complement strand
CTTGATAACCTTGCCTTGGCTCTATCTCGTTAGATCTTTGTGGTTTATTGTGTAAGCAGCTTTCTTAACTAATGGTGGCCAGCCACTCGCAGGGAATATTACCTAGAGATCGATGCATGCGATCTTAACGTTAGCATGCATGTTACTTGCAGGGCAAAAGGAATGTAACATTATTACTGCGGTGAAAAGTGTACACAGTGATGACCATACGCAGTCTGCCTTAAATGGAATTTAATTACCATGTTTGCTGCTGCATTCAAGCGTGGCAGGCTGCAAATGGATCCAGGAAATGCAAGGGCTGCAGGCAGGAGAAAATTAATACATTTAATTTCAGGGCAAGGCAAAGTAACGAGAAGCTTGCCGGGCCGTAAACTTGAGCTGTTTCGGGGTACATGCTCTTTTATGCCCAACTAGGAATGTTAGTGTTCATGCACGTATAATCTAAGTTAGCCACACTAACTAACGCACGTACAATGGATTTTACAATCACCAAAACCTGCACATATGGTTCACATAAAACTAAGCAGTTTGTCGTGCATTTTGGATGCATCGGCACTCCTTGCAGGTTTAGCACCACCCGTACGCCGAAGTGACTAACTACCAAGCGGATCTTTCACTTGGTATCAACCTCGGGAACACGGCATCGACCCTCTTTTAGGGCATACTAGATGGTATGGCACGCTTCGCTGCCTTCGATGTAGTTGCATTCGGCAACTATATTAAATACTTCCTTTGATCCATAATAAGTGTTGTGGTTCTAGTTCAAATTTAAACTAAAACCATGACACTTATTATTGATCGGAGGGAGTATGGGTTTGGACCGGTCACATTAACACGTAAGAATAATTGTGTTTTTTCACAAAAGAATAATCATGTGTTTTTTGTGTTTTTCTTTTTCTTATCATTGTGTAGACCAAAAAGTGGATAGTGGATATGCGTTAGAGGCCTATTTGACGCATTGTGTCAGATAGGAGGGAAAATGCCCATGACAGGATGGCCATTAACGCCTCAATTTTTCCATTTCCAGGAAAATATCCAGATTCACAGGTTAAAATATTGGTTTATCAAGGACAAATCTATTCAGGATTGCCTTGGTTAGGCTTTAGAGTATATGCACAAATGCCATCAGACCAAAGAGAAGATCATTATTCTTAAGCTAGACATTGAAAAGGCATTCGATATGATTGATCATTCTTCTATTTTGGATGCCTTAGTTGTAAAGGGATTTGGTCAGAGGTGGACCAACCAGATTAAAGCTATATACACAGTTTTTTTTTACTTAATGGAGTTCCAGGGTTGTAATTTCATTGCAAGAGGGGAGTGGGGCAAGTTGCTGCTCGTCTTTCATTTTTCCCCTTGATATTGACTTCTTGCAAGACATTGCCAATGAAGAAATGGATCATAACATGATATATGTGCCCATTGTATTAGCTGCCTATCCCTGGCGTTATAGTAATTCAATATGTTGATGAAACTACCCTAATTTTGCATCCATGTGAAATTGAATTGCAACATATCAAGATCCTTCCTATGCATTCTGCTGCACATAATAGTCTCAAGGTTAGCTATTCCAAGTTTTTCACTATGTCAAATAATTAATGTACCTCTAAATAGGATGGAAATCCTTGCCCAGATTCTAGGGTGCCAACCAGGTACCTTCCCTTTCACCTACACTGGTGGTTGGGGCCCGCCATTGCGGGCCGCTTGAGAGAAAGCTATGCGCACCTCACCATCATGCCAATTTTTTTAAATATTCTCGCATCACATAGACATCACAAGGAAGCAGAAAAACTTATCTCAAAAGAATTCTCCTACCATTTAAAAAACTCTAAAAAAAATTCTAAATGTGACCAATCAGCATGTGCCAAATGGCGTAGCTGATTGGCCACCATTCTGGCGCCTCTTAATGGATTTAATGGGCTTACCTATTCATATCATCAAAACCAAGGCTGGAGATTTCTTCATGTACTACAAAGAACCGATAGAAGACTAATTGGATGTTCTACCTGTTGGGGAACGTAGTAATTTCAAAAAAAAAATACGCACACGCAAGATCATGGTGATGCATAGCAACGAGAGGGGAGAGTGTGATCTACATACCCTCGTAGACCGACAGCGGAAGCGTTATGACTACGTGGTTGATGTAGTCGTACGTCTTCACGGCCCGACTGATCAAGCACCGAAACTACGGCACCTCCGAGTTCTAGCACACGTTCAGCTCGATGACGATCCCCGGACTCCGATCCAGCAAAGTGTCGGGGAAGAGTTCCATCAGCACGACGGCGTGGTGACGATCTTGATGTTCTACTGTCATAGGGCTTCGCCTAAGCACCACTACAATATTATTGAGGACTATGGTGGAAGGAGGCACCGCACACGGCTAAGAGAACGATCTTAGAGATCAACTTGTGTGTCTAGGGGTGCCCCCTGCCCCCGTATATAAAGGAGCCAAGGAGGGTGCGGCCGACCCTAGGAGGAGGCGCGCAGGAGGAGTCCTACTCCTACCGGGAGTAGGACTCCCCCCTTTCCCTAGTTGGATTAGGACTTGGGGAAGAAGGAAGAGAGGGAAGAAAGGAAAGGGGGTGGGGGCGCCGCCCCCCTCCTTGTCCAATTCGGACTTGGGGGGGGGGGGGAGGGGCGCGCGGCAGCCCCTAGGCCTCCTCTCCTCTTCCTCCACTAGGCCCATTAAGGCCCATTAGGTTACCGGGGGGTTCCGGTAACCTCCCGGTACTCCAGTAAAATGCCGATTTCACCCGGAACACTTCCGTTGTCCAAACATAGGCTTCCAATATATCAATCTTTATGTCTCGGCCATTTTGAGACTCCTCGTCATGTCCGTGATCACATCCAGGACTCCGAACAAACTTCGGTACATCAAAATATATAAACTCATAATGAAACTGTCATCGTAACGTTAAGCGTGCGGACCCTACGGGCTCGAGAATAATGTAGACATGACCGAGACATGTCTCCGGTCAATAACCAATAGCGGAACCTGGATGCTCATATTGGCTCCCACATATTCTACGAAGATCTTTTATTGGCCGGACCGCATAACAACATACTTTGTTCCCTTTGTCATCGGTATGTTACTTGCCCGAGATTCGATTGTCGGTATCTCAATACCTAGTTCAATCTCGTTACCGGCAAGTCTCTTTACTCGTTTCGTAATACATCATCTCACAACTAACTCATTAGTTGCAATGCTTGCAAGGCTTATGTGATGTGCATTACCGAGAGGGCCCAGAGATACCTCTCCGACAATCGGAGTGACAAATCCTAATCTCGAAATACGCCAACCCGACATGTACCTTTGGAGACACCTGTAGAGCTCCTTTATAATCACCCAGTTACGTTGTGACGTTTGGTAGCACACAAAGTGTTCCTCCGGCAAACCGGAGTTGCATAATCTCATAGTCATAGGAACATGTATAAGTCATGAAGAAAGCAATAGCAACATACTAAACGATCGGGTGCTAAGCTAATGGAATGGGTCATGTCAATCACATCATTCTCCTAATAATGTGATCCCGTTAATCAAATGACAACACATGTCTATGGTTAGGAAACATAACCATCTTTGATTAACAAGCTAGTCAAGTAGAGGCATACTAGTGACGTTTAGTTTGTCTATGTATTCACACAAGTATTATGTTTCCGGATAATACAATTCTAGCATGAAAAATAAACATTTATCATGATATAAGGAAATAAAATAATAAGTTTATTATTGCCTCTAGGGCATATTTCCTTCAGTCTCCCACTTGCACTAGAGTCAATAATCTAGATTACACAGTAATGATTCTAACACCCATGGAGCATTGGTGCAGATCATGTTTTGCTCATGGAAGAGGCTTAGTCAATGGGTCTGCTACATTCAGATCCGTATGTATCTTGCAAATCTCTATGTCTCCCACCTGGACTAGATCCCGGATGGAATTGAAGCGTCTCTTGATGTGCTTGGTTCTCTTGTGAAATCTGGATTCCTTTGCCAAGGCAATTGCACCAGTATTGTCACAAAAGATTTTCATTGGACCCGATGCACTAGGTATGACACCTAGATCGGATATGAACTCCTTCATCCAGACTCCTTCGTTTGCTGCTTCTGAAGCAGCTATGTACTCCGCTTCACATGTAGATCCCGCCACAACGCTTTGTTTAGAACTGCACCAACTGACAGCTCCACCGTTTAATGTAAACACGTATCCGGTTTGCAATTTCGAATCATCCGGATCAGTGTCAAAGCTTGCATCAACGTAACCACTTACGATGAGCTCTTTGTCACCTCCATATATGAGGAACATATCCTTAGTCCTTTTCAGGTATTTCAGGATGTTCTTGACCGCTGTCCAGTGATCCACTCCTGGATTACTTTGGTCTGGTACACAGCATTGCATACATGATAGAGCCTATGGCTGAAGCATAGGGAACATCTTTCATTTTCTCTCTATCTTCTGCATTGGTCGGGCATTGATTCTTACTCAATTTCACACCTTGTAACACAGGCAAGAATCCTTTCTTTGCTTGATCCATTTTGAACTTCTTCAAAACTTTGTCAAGGTATGTGCTTTGTGAAAGTCCAATTAAGCGTCTTGATCTATCTCTATAGATCTTAATGCCCAATATGTAAGCAGCTTCGCCGAGGTATTTCATTGAAAAACTCTTATTCAAGTATCCCTTTATGCTATCCAGAAATTCTATATCATTTCCGATTAGTAATATGTCATCTACATATAATATCAGAAATGCTACAGAGCTCCCACTCACTTTCTTGTAAATGCAGGCTTCTCCAAAAGTCTGTACAAAACCAAATGCTTTGATCACACTATCAAAGCGTTTATTCCAACTCCGAGAGGCTTGCACCAGTCCATTAATGAATCACTGGAGCTTGCACACTTTGTTAGCTCCCTTTGGATCGACAAAACCTTCCGGCTGCAGCATATACAACTCTTCTTCCAGAAATCCATTCAGGAATGCAGTTTTGACATCCATCTGCCAAATTTCATAATCATAAAATGCAGCAATTGCTAACATGATTCGGACGGACTTAAGCATCGCTACGAGTGAGAAGGTCTCATCGTAGTCAATCCCTTGAACTTGTCAAAAACCTTTTGCGACAAGTCGAGCTTTGTAGACAGTAACATTACCGTCAGCGTCAGTCTTCTTCTTGAAGATCCATTTATTCTCAATTGCTTACCGATCTTTTGGCAAGTCAACCAAAGTCCACACTTTGTTCTCATACATGGATCCCATCTCAGATTTCATGGCTTCAAGCCATTTTGCGGAATCTGGGCTCACCATCGCTTCTCCATAGTTCGTAGGTTCATCATGATCTAGTAGCATGACTTCCAGAACAGGATTACCGTACCACTCTGGTGCGGATCTTACTCTGGTTGATCTACGAGGTTCAGTAGTATCTTGTTCTGAAGTTTCATGATCATCATCATTAGCTTCCTCACTAACTGGTATAGGTGTCACAGAAACCGGTTTCTGTGATGTACTACTTTCCAATAAGGGAGCAGGTACAGTTACCTCATCAAGTTCTACTTTCCTCCCACTCACTTCTTTCGAGACAAACTCCTTCTCTAGAAAGTTTCCTAATTTAGCAACAAAAGTCTTGCCTTTGGATCTGTGATAGAAGGTGTATCCAATAGTTTCCTTTGGATATCCTATGAAGACACATTTCTCCGATTTGGGTTTGAACTTATCAGGTTGAAGTTTTTTCACATAAGCATCGCAGCCCCAAACTTTCAGAAACGACAACTTTGGTTTCTTGCCAAACCACAGTTCAGAAGGCGTCGTCTCAACGGATTTTGATGGTGCCCTATTTAACATGAATGCGGCCGTCTCTAAAGCATAACCCCAAAACGATAGCGGTAAATCAGTAAGAGACATCATAGATCGCACCATATCAAGTAAAGTACGACTACAACGTTCGGACACACCATTACGCTGTGGTGTTCCGGGTGGCGTGAGTTGAGAAACTATTCCGCATTGTTTCAAATGTACACCAAACTTGTAACTCAAATATTCTCCTCCACGATCATATCGTAGGAATTTTATTTTCTTGTTACGATGATTTTCATCTTTACTCTAAAATTCTTTGAACTTTTCAAATATTTCAGACTTATGTTTCATTAAGTAGATATACCCATATCTGCTTAAGTCATCTGTGAAGGTGAGAAAATAACGATATCCGCCACGAGCATCAACATTCATCGGACCACATACATCTGTATGTATGATTTCCAACAAATCTGTTGCTCTCTCCATAGTACTGGAGAACGGTGTTTTTGTCATCTTACCCATAAGGCACGGTTCGCAAGTACCAAGTGATTCATAATCAAGTGGTTCCAAAAGTCCATCCGTATGGAGTTTCTTCATGCGCTTTACACCGATATGACCTAAACGGCAGTGCCACAAATAAGTTGCAGTATCATTATCAACTCTGCATCTTTTGGCTTCAACATTATGAATGTGTGTCACTACTATCGAGATTTAATAAGAATAGACCATGCTTCATGGGTGCATGACCATAAAAGATTTTACTCATATAAATAGAACAACCATTATTCTCTGATTTAAATGAATAACCGTCTCGCATCAAACAAGATCTAGATATAATGTTCATGCTCAACGCTGGCACCAAATAACAATTATTTAGGTCTAATACTAATCCCGAAGGTAGATGTAGAGGTAGCATGCCGACCGTGATCACATCAACTTTGGAACCATTTCCCACGCGCATCGTCACCTCGTCCTTAGCCAATCTTCGCTTAATCCGTAGTCCCTGTTTCGAGTTGCAAATGTTAGCAACAGAACCAGTATCAAATACCCAGGTGCTACTGCGAGCATTAGTAAGGTACACATCAATAACATGTATATCGCATATACCTTTGTTCACCTTGCCATCCTTCTTATCCGCCAAATACTTGGGGCAGTTCCGCTTCCAGTGACCAGTCTGCTTGCAGTAGAAGCACTCAGTTTCAGGCTTAGGTCCAGATTTGGATTTCTTCTCTTGAGCAGCAACTTGCTTGCTGTTCTTTTTGAAGTTCCCCTTCTTCTTCCCTTTGCCCTTTTTCTTGAAACTAGTGGTCTTGTTGACCATCAACACTTGATGCTCCTTCTTGATTTCTACCTCCGCAGCTTTCAGCATTGCTAAGAGCTCGGGAATAGTCTTATTCATCCCTTGCATATTATAGTTCACCACGAAGCTCTTGTAGCTAGGTGGCAGTGATTGGAGAATTATGTCAATGACGCAATCATCTGGAAGATTAACTCCCAATTGAATCAAGTGATTATTATACCTAGACATTTTGAGTAAATGCTCACTGACAGAACTCCTCTCCTCCATCTTGCAGCTATAGAACTTATTAGAGACTTCATATCTCTCAATCCGGGCATTTGCTTGAAATATTAACTTCAACTCCTGGAACATCTCATATGCTCCATGACGTTCAAAACGTCGTTGATGTCCCGATTCTAAGCCGTAAAGCATGGCACACTGAACTATCAAGTAGTCATTAGCTTTGCTCTGCCAGACGTTCATAACATCTGGTGTTGCTCCAGCAGCAGGCCTGGCACCCAGCGGTGCTTCCAGGACGTAATTCTTCTGTGCAGCAATGAGGATAATCCTCAAGTTACGGACCCAGTCTGTGTAATTGCTACCATCATCTTTCAACTTTGCTTTCTCAAGGAACGCATTAAAATTCAACGGAACAACAGCACGGGCCATCTATCTACAATCAAACATAAACAAGCAAGATACTATCAGGTACTAAGTTCATGATAAATTTAAATTCAATTAATCATATTACTAAAGAACTCCCACTTAGATAGACATCCCTCTAATCCTCTAAGTGATCACGTGATCCAAATCAATTAAACCATGTCCGATCATCACGTGAGATGGAGTAGTTTCATTGGTGAACATCACTATGTTGATCATATCTACCATATGATTCACGCTCGACCTTTCGGTCTCCGTGTTCCGAGGCCATATCTGTATATGCTTGGATCATCAAGTATAACCTGAGTATTCCGCGTGTGCAACTGTTTTGCACCCGTTGTATTTGAACGTAGAGCCTATCACACCCAATCATCACGTGGTGTCTCAGCACGAAGAACTTTCGCAACGGTGCATACTCTGGGAGAACACTTCTTGATAATTAGTGAGAGATCATCTTAAAATGCTGCCGTCAATCAAAGCAAGATAAGATGTATAAAAGATAAACATCACATGCAATCAATATAAGTGATATGATATGGCCATCATCATCTTGTGCTTGTGATCTCCATCTTCGAAGCATCGTCATGATCACCATCGTCACCGGTGCGACACCTTGATCATCATCGTAGCATCGTTGTCGTATTGCCAATCTTATGCTTCCACGACTATCACTACCGCTTAGTGATAAAGTAAAGCACTACAGCGCAATTGCATTGCATACAATAAAGCGACAACCATATGGCTCCTGCTAGTTGCCGATAACTCAGTTACAAAACATGATCATCTCATACAATAAAATTTAGCATCATGTCTTGACCATATCACATCATGACATACCCTGCAAAAACAAGTTAGACGTCCTCTACTTTGTTGTTGCAAGTTTTACGTGGCTGCTACGGGCTTAGCAAGAACCGTTCTTACCTACGCATCAAAACCACTACGATAGTTTGTCAAGTTGGTGCTGTTTTAACCTTCACAAGGACCGGACGTAGCCACACTTGGTTCAACTAAAGTTGGAGAAACTGACACCCGCTAGCCACCTTTGTGCAAAGCACGTCGGGAGAACCAGTCTCGCGTAAGAGTACGCGTAATGTCGGTCCGGGCCGCTTCGTCCAACAATACCGCCGAACCAAAGTATGACGTGCTGGTAAGCAGTATGACTTATATCGCCCACAACTCACTTGTGTTCTACTCGTGCATATAACATCAACGCATAAAACCTAGGCTCTGATGCCACTGTTGGGGAATGTAGTAATTTCAAAATTTTCCTACGCACACGCAAGATCATGGTGATGCATAACAATGAGAGGGGAGAGTGTGATCTACGTACCCTCGTAGACCGACAGCGGAAGCGTTATGACAACGCGGTTGATGTAGTCGTACGTCTTCACGGCCCGACCGATCAAGCACCGAAACTACGGCACCTCCGAGTTCTAGCACACGTTCAGCTCGATGACGATCCCCGGACTCCGATCCAGCAAAGTGTCGGGGAAGAGTTCCGTCAGCACGACGGCGTGGTGACGATCTTGATGTTCTACTGTCGTAGGGCTTCGCCTAAGCACCACTACAATATTATCGAGGACTATGGTGGAAGGGGGCACCGCACAGGACTAAGAGGACGATCTTAGAGATCAACTTGTGTGTCTAGGGGTGCCCCCTGCCCCCGTATATAAAGGAGCCAAGGGGGGTGTGCGGTCGACCCTAGGAGGAGGCGCGCAGGAGGAGTCATACTCCTACCGGGAGTAGGACTCCCCCCCTTTCCCTAGTTGGATTAGGACTTGGGGAAGAAGGAAGAGAGGGAAGAAAGGAAAGGGGGGCGCCGCCCCCCTCCTTGTCCAATTCAGACTTGGGGGGGAGGGGCCCGCGGCAGCCCCTAGGCCTCCTCTCCTCTTCCTCCACTAGGCCCATTAAGGCCCATTAGGTTACCGGGGGGTTCCGGTAACCTCCCGGTACTCTAGTAAAATGCCGATTTCACCCGGAACACTTCCGATGTCCAAACATAGGCTTCCAATATATCAATCTTTATGTCTCGGCCATTTCAAGACTCCTCGTCATGTCCGTGATCACATCCGGGACTCTGAACTAACTTCGGTACATCAAAATATATAAACTCATAATGAAACTGTCATCGTAACGTTAAGCGTGCGGACCCTACGGGTTCAAGAACAATGTAGACATGACCGAGACATGTCTCCGGTCAATAACCAATAGCGGAACCTGGATGCTCATATTGGCTCCCACATATTCTACGAAGATCTTTTATCGGTCAGACCGCATAACAACATACTTTGTTCCCTTTGTCATCGGTATGTTACTTGCCCGAGATTCGATCATCGGTATCTCAATACCTAGTTCAATCTCGTTACTGGCAAGTCTCTTTACTCGTTTCGTAATACATCATCTCACAACTAACTCATTAGTTGCAATGCTTGCAAGGCTTATGTGATGTGCATTACCGAGAGGGCCCAGAGATACCTCTCCGACAATCGGAGTGACAAATCCTAATCTCGAAATACGCCAACCCAACATGTACCTTTGGAGACACCTGTAGAGCTCCTTTATAATCACCCAGTTACGTTGTGACGTTTGGTAGCACACAAAGTGTTCCTCCGGCAAACGGGAGTTGCATAATCTCATAGTCATAGGAATATGTATAAGTCATGAAGAAAGCAATAGCAACATACTAAACGATCGGGTGCTAAGCTAATGGAATGGGTCATGTCAATCACATCATTCTCCTAATAATGTGATCCCATTAATCAAATGACAACACATGTCTATGGTTAGGAAACATAACCATCTTTGATTAACAAGCTAGTCAAGTAGAGGCATACTAGTGACGTTTAGTTTGTCTATGTATTCACACAAGTATTATGTTTCCGGATAATACAATTCTAGCATGAACAATAAACATTTATCATGATATAAGGAAATAAAATAATAACTTTATTATTGCCTCCAGGGCATATTTCCTTCACTACCATGTTGGCTTATGGAGGAAAGCTTGAAATGATCCAATCAATCCTATCATCTCTGCCAACATTCTATACTTTTATCATTTCCCTCCCTACAACAATTATACACTAAATTAACAAATACTTGAGACACTAGCTGGGGAGAAAATATGGCATGGAAGACAGGGCCAAGTTCCCGTTTCTTGGACAAATATTTGTAAACCAAAGCAACAAGGTGGAATCAGTATTTTTAGATGTGTCCACTTAGAATAAGTCTACTCATCAAAAAACTGCATAATTTCAACAATAGATCTGACCCCTGGGTTAAACTAGTTTGGGATTCTTACTACACTCAAGGTCCTTCAGGGTGCTGTATGGCACTTGTTGGTGGAAAACCCACCCAAAATTCTTACCAATTTAAAGCAGTTTTCCATCTATGGGAAATGGAAAACAGATACTGTTCTAGTAGGATAAATGGAGTGATCAAACTCTTAGTTCTCAATTTCTCAAACTTCACTCATACTCAAGAAATAACAGAATCTGCTTAGACATCATGTTACAAATTCCATTAAGTAATCACTTCGGCATACCTTTGTCCGTCCAAGCCTATCATGATATTCAGAATCTACATACTTTAATTATGGGCATCACTCAAACGGATTTTGAAGAGCGCCAGAGCTACGATTGGAGCCATACTTCTTCCCCCAAATGTATAAAATGTTACTAGGTCCTAATCAATCCCATATTTTTTTCAAATCGCTATGGAAAGCTGCCAGTATTCTGTCTCTTATTGCATGATAAAATAAACACATGCAATCTCTTCTAGAGAATGTCATTTTATCTACCAAGCTATGTATGTTAGCTACGCACTGCATTGTTGAGGAATCTGCCTTACACCTCTTCTGGGGTTGCAATTTTACCCGAAACTGTTGGAACTCCATTTTGCTCGAGAAACAGAAATGCATTTATTCTATGATGAGTGTTGGATAGCTAATCAAGCATTGTCAAAAAGGTATTTTCATGGATATCATTATCATGTGATAATAGAATATTCGAGAAAATAAATTATCATATCTTTAATACTAAGGTTCCCACCTTTCAAACTTGGAGGCATAGCCTAAGAGAAGATTTTCTTGTAATCAAGCACAGAAGAACTTCTAAGAACATTTCCGCTCTTTAGAATTGGATTGATTTTCATGTCTGAGTTGCAACCTCCAGAACTGTTTTTTTCTTTTTCTTTTTTTCTATTTCCTTTGAACTAATTTTTTGTATGTATATATATACTTATTTTAATTTGTATGCAATAAAATTATACATTATTGCATTGTCTTACTATGTGGATACATAAACAAACACTGTATCCCTAGTGAGCCTCTACTAGACTAGCTCGTTGATTAAAGATGGTTAAGATTTCCTAACCGTAGACATGAGTCATCATTTAATAACGGGACCACATCACTACGAGAATGATGTGATGGACAGACCTAATCGCAAGCTTAGCATCTGATCATGTCACTAAGTTTACTTTGCTACATCTTTCTTAATGTCAAGTGTCTGTTCTTTAGACCATGATATCATGCCACTCCATAATACCTGAAGAATGCTTTGTGGGTATCAAATGTCACTTCGTAACTGGGTGATCATAAAGGTGCTCTTCAGGTACCTTGGAAGGTACTAGTTGGGTTGCATGAATCAAGAGACTGGGATTTGCCACTCCATGTGATAGAGAGATATCTCTGGGCCCTCTCACTAATACAACATCCTAAGTAGCTTGCAAGCTTGCAAGCATGTGACAAATGTGTTTTGTCACGGGGATATTGTATTACTGAACGAGTAAAGAGAACTTTCCTGTAACGAGATTGAACTAGGTATGGTGATACCGACGATCGAATCTCGGGCAAGTAACATATCGCCAAACAAAGGGAATTTATTATGGGATTATCTGAATCCTTGGCATCGTGGTTCAAACCGATAAAGATCTTCATTGAATATGTGGGAGTCATTATGGGCATCCATGTCGCGCTATTAATTATTGATCGGAGAGTGATCTCGATCATCTCCACATGTTCTCAAACCCGTAGGGTCACACACTTAACGTTCGGTAATGCTAGGATAGTAATGGGAGATTCATAATGGCGAAACCGAAGGTAGTTCATAGTTTCGGATGGGATCTGAGATATCACAAGGAGCTTCGGAATAGTGTAGAGATAAAGTTTCATATAAGGAAAGTGGATTTCAAGGTTCCGGAAAAGCTTGGGAATTTTTCGGTATCATATCGGAGTTTCGTAGATGTGTTTCGGTGGGGCCCACCTTCACCGGAGGATCCACATGGACCCAAGGGGTGGCACACATTTCCTATATGGGCCAGGCGCACATCCCCCCTTGGCCCATGCGGCTAGGGGAAACCCCAAAGAAAGGAAAGGGGGAGACTTGGGGGCCAGGTCCCTCCCCCTTGGCTGCTAGCCCTAGGGCTTGGAGGGCAAGCCTCCCAACCCCCCACACCTATATAAAGGAGGAGGCGCAGGAGGCAGTAGCCATCCCAAACCCTAGGCACCTCCCCCTCCTACTCCTCCCACCTCTCCGCGGGAGCTCGGCGAAGCCTTGCAGGAGTTCCACCATAACTCCACCACCACGCATCTTGCTGGCCTAGATCCCATGTACCTCTCCCTTGCTTGCTGGATCAAGGAGAACGAGACGTCACCGAGCCGTAAGTGTGCATATTTTGGAGGTGCCGTTCGTGCAGTGCTTGGTCGGATTGGATCACGAAGGAAGTATGATTACATCAACCACGTTCATTGGAACGTTTCCGCTCTCGGTCTATAAGGGTATGTAGACTTTCTCCCATTGGTTGCTAGCATTGAGTAGATTAGATCTTGAGTGAATTCATTCTCTCGTAGGATTCTTTTTAGTTTTTCATGTAACGAATCCCTACATAAAAACAATGTTTTAGTTTGAAACTTGTACTCGCAAATGGTGATGTCTAAAAATAGATTATCAGCAAATGTATCTTTTACCAAAAAATGACATGCAAACATTTTCTAGATTATCTATAGCATGATGTGTATGGGACATGGAGGGGTATTGCAGGTCCCCCATGCGAGTATTGTTATACATACCCTCTGGCATTTCTCGGAAGCCACATTCATTCCTCAACATTGTTGGTAACAAGGGTGAGATGGTGGCAATGTTGTTTGTCGTCGATCTCTCTAGATTGGTACTCCTCTTTCCGATTTATAGGGCCTGCACATACATCTAGATCATTAATTTGACCAATATGATTATATATACCATAAATTCATATTCAAAAAATATCTAAAGGTATATTTGTGGCATATAACTCCCTCTATTAAAATGGTCAAATTGGTAAAATAAAAATATATTGTAGTATAAAGCGGAAGGAAGAGTGTATATAGCTTGGCTGTGGCACATCAATTTTTGACGTGTGTGGATGTTAGACTCTTGAACATGTGTCGAAACACATACTTTGAGGCGAACTGAGCATAGCTTAGATGGTTAAATTCCTTACGGTAGAACCAGACCATCAGGGTTCAAGTCCTAGACTTGGCATTGGTACTCACATTTTCCGGAGTTAATTTAGATTTTCCTGCCATATTCGTTCAATGAGAGGAGACGTTCCCATCGAATAGAAGATGTTGTGGTGACTTCGTCAATCTTAAGATGTTGTGTCAACTCAGTATCTTAGAGGTGCCTATAAAGATAGGGTGTGTGTGCGTCCGTTCATAGATGTTAGTGTATGTAGGCATCTGCGTTTGTACTGTGCTAAAAAGACACTTTGAGGGTCATGGCTTGTAATTTCAGCATTTCTTCACAACTTTATATCTTGTTGGTGCATACCTGCACGGGGCCCTTTCGTTGCAGTAGTTTATTTTAACAACTTCAAAAATGAGTTTTTTTTTTTGAGAATTGGTGTCTCGTAACTTGACGTGAATGTTTAAATTCACCAAATTTTATCAACTACACAGTGTAGGAGGGATTCGATAATGCAACTGCTTTGACTAATTATATATACTAGTATGGATTTTTGTGCTCTTTAAAATCATATCCATTCATCACATGCATATTCGCAAAAAAGAAAAAAAAACACATGTAATCATGCATGCACCCATGTACCACGATCCAGTTAAGGAGGGCGAGATGTGACTGCCCTGAAGGTACGTATGTTTTTTTTAATGTAAGCCTGTACGTATGTTACGTGAGGGAGCAGTCCGTCATTTAAGTTACTGGTACTGCACTTCAGATCATGTCTTACAATCCATATACTCCCTCCATTTCATAATGTAGTGCTTCCTCTATCCATGTGCTTCAACTTTGACTGTAAATTTAACTACCAAGACCGATTGCGACGGGAGCAAAAATTATATCAGTGAATTCATATTCGAAAGAAGTTTTCAATTATATAATTTTTTCTCCCGTCGCAGTTGGTCTCGTTGGTTAAATTTATGGTCAAAGTTGGACCTCGGAAAGCGCGGGCGCATTATATTTTGAAATGGAGGGAGTATAAACGATATAGGTACATTTTGTAACGTAGTACTATGGAAGGACTCTATCAAGTATCAAAGTCTCCAATCAAACTATGTGACAGCCCAGCCAGGTCATAGATGCAAGATATTCTTATTCAGTCTCAACATGCGCATGTCTAGTCAGTGAAATGCCCGTAGGGCTGCTAGTTTACAGTGGAACAAGTGAATTGCTATTTCTACTCTTTTTTTGCGGGATAACTGCTATATTTTTTGCTAGAGAAATTTCTAATCTACTCATCAATCATCGCAGTACAGAGAACACTAAAGGTAAAAAAAATTACAACCAGATCTATGGACCACCTAGCGACGACTACAAACACTGGAGCGAGCCTAAAGTGCGCCGCCGTCATCGTCCTTCCGTTCTACCTGACCTAACAGGTGAACTTTTAGAATATCTACTCAATAACTGTTTGATAAAGAATCAACGCTCAACATTCTCGATTTAGAAAAGATTTCTAAGTTAACTTAGT
>NC_041392.1:523340266-523341994 GCF_002162155.2 Triticum dicoccoides | reverse complement strand
TTCAATAGAACATGATTCATATATTATTGCTCTAATTGATAGTCAGAGTTAAGTCTCTAAAAGCATGCACACCTAGAATAGATAAAGTTTATTGGATGCGACTAGCAAGCCAGTAAAGTAATCCGGCATGCTCCGATGACATGCCCTCAATTTGCAAAAAACAATTATCCTTACCCATCCGCATTTTTGCCCCGCACTGTGGTCACCTCATTCATTGGAGTCGTCATCATACATATCTTCTTCGCTCTTCCATGACCGGCCGCAACCCAACCTCATCTCATGTGGCACTACAACTGTGGTTGAATCTCTCCGGTGCCTCCCGCTCCCATGTTGTCCAGTTAGTTAATTGGAGTTCCTCGGTGACACTCTGTCGTCCATGCCTCACACCTTAGTATCTACTAGTATCGTATCAAGCAACCCCCACCCATGTTTTCTCATTTGAGTTCCAAGAAGAAGGCCCCCCTCCTATCGTGCTCCTCCCTCGTGGCAGGTGTTGTTGTCGAGACATCTCACCCTAAATGCCTTTAGTGCCATCTATTTCTTATATAATGATAGATTTTGATTCCTAGTTACACATCAAGGTAATACTATGCACAAGCATTCTACTCCAAACTTTCATCACCGGTCTATTGCATCATCAACGTGCCACCCCCTCTGCCTAGGGTAAGACCTAAACTCCCACGTGAATCTCACTAGCTTTGCCATGAGGTCTCTCATAACTTTATACGTAGTTTGCTTTGTTGATTGAGTGTTCTGTCCACGTCCCAAGGAGGGAGACCATAGAGAAGGGTTGTGTGGCACTTTAAATACTTTCTTCAAAAAAATATTGTGTTGAATATGAGAGGGAACATTGCTTTCTAAGTTGTTTCATGGTAACAAATAAATTGTGCCGTGTATGACTCGGGTCGGCGAGAGGGACCTCGGTACCCTCCTTGGTGCCCTGGAGGGCGTTGAGCTGTGCAATGGTCATGACTTGTAACACCCCGGATGTAACTTTCCCAATTTGTACTCCAACTCTTGCCGTTTCCAGCGTTAAGTTATATTTATTATCTCGGGTTCAGGTTTTTGTCTCCGTGTGTTGTTGTCGTTGTCATGCATCTCATATAATGTCATCATGTGCATTGCATCTGCATACGTGTTCGTCTCATGCATTTGAGAATTTTCCCCGTTGTCCGTTTTGCATTCCGGTGCTTCGTTCTCCTCCGGTGGTCATTTCTAGCTTTCTTTCGTGTGTGGGGATTAAACATTTCCGGATTGGACCGAGACTTGCCAAGCGGCCTTGGTTTACTACCGGTAGACCGCCTGTCAAGTTTCATATCATTTGGACTTCGTTTGATAGTCCAACGGTTAACCGAGGGACCGAAAAGGCCTCGTGTGTGTTGCAGCCCAACACCCCTCCAATTTGGCCCAAAACCCACCAAACTCTGCTCCATGTTCTAGAGCGTTCGATCACGATCGCGTGGCCGAAAACTGCACCTCATTTGGACTCTCCTAGCTCCCTCTATGCCTATAAATAGGTCCTCCTCTGAAATCCTGGGTCTTCCCTCGTCCCTAACCCTAAATCCCAGATCCACCGCCACCGGACACTTTCGCCACCGACGGACACGCCCGGTCCGCCCCGCCGCCGCCACGTGGCACCACGCCACTCGCCGCCGCCTCCACCTTCCGCGACGGCCCGGAGGGCCCGCGCTCGGCCCTCCCGGCCCGGGCCGCCATCCGCCACCGCCC
>NC_041392.1:523333998-523339796 GCF_002162155.2 Triticum dicoccoides | reverse complement strand
CGCCGCCGCCAGGTCCGGCCACTGCCGGCACCGCCTCCTCCCTCCTCCGCCGGATCCGGCCCTGGCCTCGCCTCCCCTCTTCTCCCGGCCGAAGAACCCACCTCGCCGTCGACCTCGAGCTCGCGCCGGTGAACCTCGGGCCGCGTGCCCCCGTAACCCTAGATCTGGGAGGTTGCATTTTCTCTAAGTCCCAGAGATTTCAGTCCATGTGCACATGTTCGCGGCTCCGTAACTTTGCATCAGTAGCTCCGATTCATGCATATAGCATATCAGAATGTTCATCTCAGAGAGTACATCATTTCATCCCATTGCATCATTTTCATTTGAGCTCATCTTGATGCCCGAAATGCTGTTAGAAGAGGGCTACTTGAGTTAATTGTCAGATCTGCTACTCCGTTTAGCACTTTTGTCATTTTTGCCATGATTAATGTGTGCATAATATGCCCATGAGTTCTACATATGTTTTGTTAAGGGTTTTGTCATCTCTCCAGAGGTGCAACCCATGTATTTTTAGGATGTGTGTGGTGATTTGTGCAAGCTTGCAAAGTGGTGCACTTGCTAATTCTGTTTTTAGGGACTTAGTAATTTCACTAAGTCCCGGAGTTGTTTATCTCATGATGCCATATGTTCATGTTGTTACCTAGTGATCCGTGCCTCTTTTGAGGATGATCAGTAAGGATGTTTTGTTAATCTTGTAGTGCTATATCCATCCATGTCTTTGTTTGCAATTATGGAGCACCCTAGAATGAGTCAATCAAGCTCTACTTTTGCTACTTTGTGAATCTGGGCAGATTGTCAACTTATTTGCAATTTTGCCGGTGATGTTGTAGTTGATCCGTGTATGCTATGCTATTGTTCCTGCCATTTCTAGCTTGAATTTTGTGCCTTCTTGCTGGGTGTATGCTTGTCTTGCCATGACTTGCACCGTGGTGAGTGCATCGAGCTCGTAAACATGCATACTTGAGTTATATTTCAGCATGTGTCAGTTTTTCACTAAGTCTGAAAACTGATTATGTTTTTGCTATGTTCACATGCTTGCAATTGCATTTTCTGATCCCTTTTGGCTCAAGGTCACTAAGGGACTTTTGTTAAGCTCTTTGAGTAGCTCCATGCCATGCTTTACTTTGCCATGTTCAGATCCTGTAGCATGTAGTTTTGTTGCTCCGAAGAGGGCTACCTAGTCTGAGATCTGTTTGTCATATGCATTTTTGCCATGCTTGTTTGAACATGTTAATGGATGAATTGGCCGTAGCTCAATGCTAGACTTTTGTTAAGCATCTTGTATACATCCCTACCATGTATTTTGTTGTCATGTTTGGTTGCTGTAGCATGTTCATTTTGTTGCATTAGATGCCTACTTGCTGTAAATCGCAGACTGGTGTCATTTTTTGAATCGCTTGCCATTTCCAAACCGTAACTCCGATTCCGGCGTTCTTTATATCATTTTCAAGCGATTTCATCTCATCTTTCCAGTGGCACACTTGGTTTTCCAAGTTGAGGCCAGGTTCATGTATTTCCTGTCATATCTTGCATTTTGCATCCCGCATCGCATCCCGCATAGCATATCATCATCGCATCGTCTTGTTTAGGCTCTTGCACGTGGTTGATTGTATCCTTGTTGCTTGTTTGTCTTGTTTGGGTAGAGCCGGGAGACGAGTTCGCTAACAAGGAGCCCATTGAGTTTGCTTTTGAGGATCCAGTCAACTCTGACAACTGTGCAGGCAAGATGATCATACCCTCGAAATGACTACTATCTTTGCTATGCTAGTTTGCTCGCTCTTTTGCTATGCCAATGCTACGATGCCTACCACTTGCTTGAAAGCCTCCCAAATTGCCATGTCTAACCTCTAACCCTCCATTGTCCTAGCAAACCGTTGATTGGCTATGTTACCGCTTTGCTCAGCCCCTCTTATAGCGTTACTAGTTGCAGGTGAAGATCGGAGGCCGTTCCTTATTGGAATATTTATTTACTTGCTGGGATATCACTATATTGTTATGTTATCTTAATGCATCTATATACTTGGTAAAGAGTGGAAGGCTCGGCCTCTCGCCTAGTGTTTTGTTCCACTCTTGCCGCCCTAGTTTCCGTCATATCGGTGTTATGTTCCCGGATTTTGCGTTCCTTACGCGGTTGGGTTATAATGGGAACCCCTTGATAGTTCGCCTTGATTAAAGCTTTTCCAGCAATGACCAACATTGGTTTTACCATTTTCCACCTAGCCTTTTCTTTCCCTTGGGTTCTGCAGACTCAAGGGTCATCTTATTTTAACCCCCTCCCCCCGGGCCAGTGCTCCTCTGAGTGTTGGTCCACCTGTCAGCTACCGGTGGCCACCAGGGGCAACTCTGGGCTGGCCTACCCGTACCTAGGACAATCTGAGTGTGCCCTGAGAAAGAGATATGTGCAGCTCCTATCGGGATTTGTCGGCACATTCAGGCGGTGTTGTTGGTCTTGTTTTAACCTGTCGAAGTGTCTTGAATTACCGAGATACCGAGTCTGATCGGAACGTCTTGGGAGGAGGTCTATTCCTTCGTTGACCGTGAGAGCTTGTCATGGGCTAAGTTGGGACTCCCCTGCAGGGATTTGAACTTTCGAAAGCCGTGCTCGCGGTTATGGGCAGATGGGAATTTGTTAATGTCCGGTTGTAGATAACTTGAACCTTAATTAATTAAAATGAATCAACTAAGTGTGTTACCGTGATGGTCTCTTTCCGGCGGAGTCCGGGAAGTGAACACGGTGTTGGAGTAATGTTTGCGCAGGTTGCTCTCTAGTTTCTCGCTCGCGCTTTGCCTCCTCTTCTCGCTCTCTTTTGCGAATAAGTTAGCCACCATATTTGCTAGTCGCTTGTTGCAGCTCCACTCATATTTTACCTTGCCTTACCTATAAGCTTAAATAGTCTTGATCGTGAGGGTGCGAGATTGCTGAGTCCTTGTGGCTCACAGATTACTATTACACCAGATGCAGGGCCTGATGATTCCGCTCCAGGAGACGCGTATGAGCTCAAGTGGGAGTTCGACGAAGACTCTCAACGTTACTATGTTTCCTTTCCCGATGATCAGTAGTGGTGCCCAGTTGGGGGTGAACGGGACCGTTGTCGCATGTTGGGTTCTCTTTTATTTTGGCGCCGTAGTCGGGCCATGAGTGTTTGGATGATGTAATATTATTTATGTACTTGATTGACGTGGCGAGTGTAAGCCAACTATGTTATCTCCCCTTTTATTATTATATTACATGGGATGTTTGTGAAGATTGCCTAACTTGCGACATATGCCTTCAATGCGATTATGTCTCTAAGTCGTGTCTCGACACGTAGGAGCTATAGTCACATCGAGGGTGTTACATGACTCCTAGGGACTAACGAGGTGCAACCAAAATGGTGGTGGGTTGGACTCTTGCGCACTCTACCGCTTATGCAGGTTTGGTGGGGTGGCGGCTCGGTTCTACAACTATGTCTGGAACAGCTACACCCCGCTTTTATGTTCGATTCTTTGGTTGGCTGATGGTGCAGTCACGAATTAACTCGTGAACCTCTTTCCCGAAGAAGAAAATCCTCACTACGTCGAAGGTCGTCTGCCCATCTACGGAGCCGGGGGTGAATCCACATCGCACATTATGCTTGCCTGCCCATTTGCCAGGTCCTTCTAGGCTCGATCGACGGTGGCCCTCTGGTGGACGCCACGGTTCGTGAGTTGCCCATTCTCCACTTCCCGCCATGCGATCTCTCGCAGTAGGTTTCTACGTTCGCGATCACGTGCTACTGGAACCCGTGGAAACGCCAAAATGGGGCGGTTCTCCGGGGCTTGCGCCTTGACCTTACCTCACGCTGGCGCGTGTGCCGGGAATATGCGATGGCATGGAAAGCACCCCCCCCCCCCGGATGGCTGGGTATGTTGCTTGTTGGGAGGAATGTTTCGCTAGCTAGTTTGATCTCATTGTACCTTTAGACGAGTCTATAGTTTTCCTGGCAGACCCTGCCTGCTGTGTAACTACCAAACACTCTGGCCTTGCCCCTTTTTGAATATAAATCCAGGTGGGGAACCTCCCCCCACCCTCCCGGTTGAAAGATTCAAGGAAAGCAATTGTGTGGCACAAAAGAGGTTTTCGTAACCTATGATTCCCAGAAGCAAATTTTGAACAACGTAAAGCATTTCCCCTATACATTTGTAGAATTTTATAGTTATAATGGGGCTTCCTTATGTAAACCATCCCCTTATTGTTTTTCAATGTTATTTTTGTCCAATTTTTTTAAGATTCAATTAAACACGAATGGAATTATTTCCTAATTTTTCTCTTTTTTGAGGATCTATTATTTTCTCTCTGTGTGCAACCAATAATCATAGCTAGAGTCCAACACCACATCCTCAGTGATAGAAGTAGTTATGTTCTCCAAAGCCTCTCACATACAAAGCTTTATACTATTTTCAATGGTATGCAAAGATATATACCTAATTTGCACAATCTCTCAATTACGTCTCTACAGACTCTTGTTTATTTAAAAGAAATGGTATGTACTTTATTTCTTGGAGAAAACTTGATGTACCATTGTCGTGTCAAATGTGTGTTGATGTTTTTGTTGCTAATGTAAAGTTTCCAAGAGGTCATAGGGGACAATTTTTCTGGCCGTTTTCCCCATAATCGGCAACCTCCCTAGCTTCTCCCAAAAGCTTCAATCCCCATTCGTTTCCAATAGATTACTGATATTCTCCCGGAATCGTCCAAAAGAACTGGCCCTAGATCCCAATCTGGTTGTGTTTCCTATTTTATGCATTTACTTGTGAAATTTGCATAATGTCAAGTGGCTGATTTTATGGCAGACCGGAACACTCGCTTGAACATATCTAGTTAGCAGGACCCATTTTTCACGCAACTAGCGATCCTGCCTAAAAATACAATATGGTTTAATGGCTCATTTAGTTCAAAGAAAATGTGGAGGGAAAACACAGGAATACGAAATATTCATATTTTTGTTCAAAGGAATTAGACATTGGAAAAATGGAAGAAATTTTCCTGAATTGATCTTGATTTCAAAGGGAAAAAACCGCAAGAATTCTAACATCCACTTGGACCTCCTTCTCAAATTCGTATGTTAGGAGAAACAAGATTAAGATCCCTAGTAAAATAATAACATTCTAAGTATATTTTTGCATGTGGTTTGAATTTAGTTTGACCATGTTTATTAAGATTTTTGTGTCTTTTCAATTCCTGTAAACCAAACACCCAAGTTGATATAATTCCTTTGTTTACCAATCCTATGATTTATGCATTCATTTCTATCATATTTCTGTGTTTTGGTCAGAAACTCACAACATATCCGAATGAGACAAAAAAATCATTCTAGAAGTGCGAATCGAGCCCAAAACATACCATTCGTGCGGTAGGATCTCAACCATCTCAACAAGCACCTATCTACATTAAGTTCTACGTTAGTTTTTTCCTTTGTACTTCACTGTACATGAGTAAAATAAAACCACAACAATCAAGGCCATTGCATTGGATTTTTGACCCAATAACCAAGTCACACCAACTTTAGTCCTTGTCCAATCACTAGTAGAAAAAGGGCCTATTGTCCCGGTTCGTAAGGGCCTTTTGTCCCGGTTCCTGAACCGGGACTAAAGGGTCGGTACTAATGCCCTGTCCCTTTAGTCCCGGTTTAATCCAGAACCGGGACAGATGGGCCTCCACGTGGCCTGTGCGTGGAGCCTAGGCATGAGGGCCTTTGTTCCCGGTTGGTGGCACCAACCGGGACCAATAGGCATCCACGCGTCAGCATTTCTGTGGCTGAGGTTTTTGTTTTTATTTT
>NC_041392.1:523328152-523333741 GCF_002162155.2 Triticum dicoccoides | reverse complement strand
TTTTGGGGGGTTAATTTAGGTGTTTCATATATTCTGTTAGCTAGCTATAATTAATAGAGAGAAGTGTCCTCTCTTATGTCCGTGCTTGGTCGAGGCTACGTACTACCCTGTTCAAGAATTCATCCGATTAACAGTTAACTTGCCGATTAATCCCTACTCGTAGGGTCACCGAGTAGCGGATAAACTGAAAAATCGCCCGATTAATTGATTAAATGGCCGATTAACTTGCCGATTCACCGATTAATCCCCTACTCGTCAGTCAACTGAGCAGCTACCAGTTAACGATTTCCTCAACAATGCGTACTATACATACGTATAGAGAGGACTAGACACGCTAGCTAGTTAGTAAGCAAACGAAGGAAACCGAAGATCGTCATGAACATATATGCATACAGAGAGAAGTGATATCGACCACCTCTCCTTCTCCGAGAGACTGGTCGAACAACAAGTTCTCGTATATCTATCCGACACTACCGGCTACATATATACAATAATTATCTCTTACAAATATAATCTCCTAACATACGGACTCATGGTCCACATAGTATTCTCCGTCTTCAGCGATCACATGGTCAAGAAAGAATGCCGCCAATTCCTCTTGAATTGCTTGCATGCGAGCTGGTGCTAGGAGTTCATCCCGCTTCCAAAACATCTAATTTGAAGAAGGGGGTCAATACATATATATATATATATATATATATATATATATATATATATATATATATATATGAATGAAACTCAACACAAATGATGGTAATAAAATAAAACTGTGAATGTTGTTATTTACGCACTTCATATTGTTCGTCAGAGTAGCCCCGCTCACAGGTCGTGTGGCGGATGGACTCGCAAACGTAGTATCCACAGAAATCATTCCCTTGTTCCTGCCACAACCACTTTACAAGAAATAGAGGTCAATCAAACTGATAAGCAAGAAAGCCAAATGGTATTGATGAAACTAGCGCTTAAATCAATAGGAGATGCGCGAAACATGCTACTATAGTACTTACTTTCGGGTGTCTAAATTACAGCTTCTTCGGGAGTTCCGGAGCTTTTTTGGTGAATTTTTTCCAAACCCTGCCAGACAAAGAAAACAATTACTTGATATATCAGGAAATGAACAAAAGTTGCTGATATGGTGGATAATGATCGATTTAACTTACTTCTCGAGCATTTGAGTCATGTCCGCATAGTCCTGGGGATCTTTTCGTCTTGAGTCTAAGACGGTTACTAGTCCCTGCTCAAGCTTAATCTCTAGGAGAATATAGTGGAAACTGCACACGCATGCATAACTCATCAATTACATTACTATAACCTTGATTAATATATAAGGGAAACTGAATATGCACAAGACAGTAACACTCACTTGAAATTGTAAGGAAAGAGTATTATATCTTTGTTTTCATTTATTACCAACGATCGTAGCAAGTTGGTCTCGATATCTGCGGCATGAAATTTAACCTGAGTTGCATCTATGATATTTGTGTTAATGAACCCAATATCACCAATTTGTCTTTTCTTCAATTCGACGATTTTCAATCTGCATAATATAGTGAGGATAATTATAAATACATGCAATGAAAGAGCTGAGCTATATAGAGAGACTTAATGACAGAAGTAGTACTACTTACAGATAGTAGCAAGTGACCGTTGCTTTATCGAGGGCCAATTGATTGAAAAAATGAAAGAACTCCTCAAATGGAACAGACAACAGATCAATTCCAACGAGGTCATGCTCCTTTTTAACTCTCACATACAAAGTACTCCCCTCCAGACTCTCTGCAGATTTTCAAGTACCAATCATGCAATCTTCGCATCATCGTTGATAGAGATCTTTCATCTTTGACGAGAGGCTTCCCGTACTCGTATCTTTGTATCTGCACCTCCACGAAATCATAATGTACATCGTCGGGCAGGTAATCTCCAAGATTGCTATAACCGGGCACCATCCTCGGATCATTAGCGACGATGTCACTAGGCACCTTGAGCGGGGGGCATGATTGCTTCGCTTGTTCGCCGAGCTGGGCAATTTGTTTCCCAGCTCGTCGTTCTTTCAGCCTTTGATCACTGACAGTACTTCCCGATCGCTCCGCTTCGGCAAATTCCTTTCCAATAATGCGCTCATAGTTTCCTTTCAGTAGAGACTTGGGTGGTTTTGTCAGGGCAGCCAGAGTGCGCTTCGCTTTCACTGGATCTACCTTCTCCTCCGGAGGTGGATGTTTCTTTGCTTTCACCCCTTCAAAGAAGTTGCTCACTTCTTCTCGCGCAATCTCTACGTTCTCCTCCGGGGTCCTCTCGTATGGTAACTTCTCTGGAGTCTTCAGAGAAGGACCGAATCTATATGTCCTCCCGCCTCTGGCTGTACTGCTAGACGCCGGCAGAACAGACAGAGCGGTTGTCTTCTTTAATTGCTTACGAGGCAGAGAAGAAGGACTACGACACGCCGGAGCAGCCGGAGCGGCAGCAGGTCTCTTTCGCCCTTGCTGACGAGGCGGAGGAGGAGGCTGGCTGCTCGGGCGCGTCGGCGCAGGCGGAGAAGGAGGAGGAGTGCCGCCACACGCCGGAGAAGGAGCCGGCCGAGTGCCCTGATCATCACTCGCCGGAGGAGGAGGCGGTGGAGGAGGCGGAGTGCCCTAACTCGCCGTAGGAGGAGGAGGAGGCGGAGGCGTCCAGTTCGGAAGGTTGATGAGCTTCTTTCGCCATAGGCATGGAGTCTTCAGAGCAGAACCCAGCCGAGTCTTCCCTTAACCGCTAGGGTGGTCAAGCTGGAGGTCCTCAAATCCCTTCGTTATTTCATCCACCATCACCCTAGCATATCCTTCTGGAATCGGCCGGCAGTGAAAAGTTGCGCCGGGTTCAGTAGGAAAAACAGAGCCAACAGCCGCCTTGACCTTCATATTAATCCATTGCGTCATAAGGTGGCAATTTTGAGAGTCCGTGATAGCATCCACGGGATAGCTGGCAGGAGCCATCAAGACATGCTCCGGCTAAAGCAGCTCGGTGGAAGCCACGCTGCTTCTCCGCTGAGATGGCGAGGTAGCTTCGGGGGAAGCTTCGACAGTTCGTTTGCTGCGATTTGCTTCTCGTTCCTCTATCGCTTGTACCCTAGCATGCAGCGCCTGCAGTTGGGTCTGCTCCACTTTCTTCCTCCTCTCGTGGCATTTGTAACCACCTGCATCCGGAAACCCATCCTTCCACGGAATGGAGCCTGGCATGCCTCGTGTCCGTCGAGGGTGCTCAGGATTCCTGAGGGCCATTGTGAGCTCGTCGTTCTCTCTGTCTGGAACGAACGTCCCTTGCTGCGCTGCTTCGATATAGTGCTTAAGCCTCTTGACTAGTATTTCCATTTGCTCGTCTGTCCAAATGCACTTCCCTGATACAGGGTCCAAGGTTCCGCCAGCCCCGAAGAACCAAGTCCGGCAATGGTCTGGCCAGTTAATTGTCTCTGGTTCGATCCCTTTATCAACCAGATCATTCTCAATCTTGGCCCACTTAGGCCGGGCTGCGAGGTAGCCACCTGACCCCGTGCGATGGTGATGCTTCTTCTTTGCAGCATTTTGCTTGTTTGTCGCCGACATCTTCTTACTCTTTTCCGATGTCTTGTGGGCTACAAATGCGGTCCAGTGATCTTTGATCTTCTCATATCTGCCCTTGAATTCTGGTGTCTCTTTATTTTCGACAGACTTATGCAGCTCTTTCTTCCACCTCCTGAATAGTTCTGCCATCCTCTTAAGAGCAAAAGACTTGATTAATTGCTCTTTAACTGGCTTCTCCGGATCATCCTCTGGCGGTAGGGTGAAATTTGACTTCAGCTCAGTCCAAAGATCATTTTTCTGCATATCATTGACATAAGACACCTCAGGGTCTTCTGTAGCCGGCTTTAACCATTGTTGCATGCTGATCGGGATCTTGTCCCTAACCAAAACCCCGCACTGAGCAACAAATGCACTCTTTGTTCGGAGGGGTTCAATCGGTTGGCCGTCGGGCGCGATTGCTATGATCTCAAACTTTTCATCCGAGCTCAACTTTTTCTTCGGGCCTCGTCTCTTTACCGAAGTTGTGCTTGATCCGGAGGGCTAGAAAAAAGAACAAATACTTAATTAATATGTGTACATACCAAAACAATGAATGCATCAATTAGCTAGTCAGCAGAAGCTTAACTAATATATATACCTGGCCGGACTCGTTCGGTCACCGGAGACGTCATCACGGTCTCCTTCTTGCACCGGCATTGTGTCACCGGAGCCATCCTCACGGTCTCCTTCTTGCACCGGCATTAGGTCACCGGAGCCATCATAATCATAGCCAGCTGCTTCCAGACCATCGGTGTCGTTGAGAAACAACGAGCAGACGACATCACTTCCTCGTGCGATTATGTCCCCCAACAACTCTTCTTGTACTTCGTCTCGGGCGGTGTCCATAGTTTCTACAAATATTTACAACATGGCAATTATTATTCAAACATGACAGATGGATATATTAGTGGCAAACGTAGAACTAATATTAATTAGTGGCCTCGACGCTGCTTCTCTAGGGTTTGGGGTGGCCTCAACGCTGCTTCTCTAGGGTTTGGAGTGGCCTCGACAACGCTTCAAGCATAAAAAAAGAAGAGGAAGAAGAAGAAAAAGAGGAGAAGAAAGAATAGATTCTTCTCCTCTCTTTTTCTTCTTCTCCCTCTTTTTTTATCGGGAATGAGGGTCGTCGAGGGTCGCCGAGCGGTAGAGGAAACCCTAAATAGCAAGTATCGTGGGTGTGAGATACATGTGGCCGTCGGTGTCGGACACTACATCCACGTCCCACAAGTGACGTGGGTCGACGCCCGCGTCACTTGTGGGACGTGGATGTACTGTCCGACACCAACGGCCACATGTATCTCACACCGACGATACTTGCTATTTAGGGTATATCGACCCCCCCTCGTGTTGAAGTTATTGGGAGGTGGTATATATATCGACCCCCCTCGTGTTGAAGTTATCGGGAGGGGGTATATCGACCCCCTCTCGTGTTGAAGTTATCGGGAGGGGGTATATCGAACCCCCCTCGTGTTGAAGTTATTGGGAGGGGTATATCGACGATGACAGACCCGATAAAACATAAGAATACGAAGAAGAAATAAAAAGAGGAGAAGAAGAAAGGAATAGAGGAGAAGATCGAAGAAAAAAAAGAAGAAAAAAAGAGGAGAAGAAGAAAGGAATAGAGGAGAAGAAGAAAAAATAGAATTTTTTTCTATTTTTTCTTCTTCTCCTCTATTCCTTTCTTCTTCTCCTCTTCCTTTTCTTCCTCTCCTCTTCTTCTCCTCTTCCTTTTCTTCCTCTCCTCTTCTTCTCCTTTTTCCTCTTCTTATTTTCCTTTTTCCTCTGCTAAATATATAAAACTTTTCTAGAAATGAAACTAACCTAAAATGTACTAAATCAGAGAACATATATAGATAATCCTTTTCTAAATATTTAAATCTAACTTTTGCATATATATGAACATATATACACACAGAACATACAAACATATATACATTTTTATAAAAAAGCAAAATACAAAATACAAACATATAGAACTAAATAAAATAGGGGGGCGGACCAACGGAGGGGCAGGGCG
>NC_041392.1:523321828-523327657 GCF_002162155.2 Triticum dicoccoides | reverse complement strand
CCGGGACTAAAGGGGGGCATTGGTCATGGTTTGTGCCACGAACCGTGACCAATGCCCCCTTTAGTCCCGGTTGGTGCCACCAACCGGGACCAAAGACCTGCGCCTGCCAAAGCCGCGGTGCGGTGGGATGTTTAGTCCCACCTCGCTAGCTGAGGAGCGGCCGCACCTGTTTATAAGCGCTGCCCCGCCCTCTCCATCGAACTCCTCAGAACTGCAGGCCTTTGGGCCTAATCTCATACCGCTATGCATGTGGGCCTGTCGGGCCTTCTGCGGGCCTGAATCCTGGCCCATGGATGGGCTTCTAGTCGTATTCAGGCCGTGGTGGCCCAGTAGGTGGCATTTTTTTACTATTTATTTTTTCATTTCTACTTAGAACTAAATACTTATAGTTTTTTAGTGATTCTTTTTCTTTTAGGTCACAAAAATTATAAACTTTCTGTTAGTGCCATTAGTTTTAAATTTGAATAGTTTAAATTTGAATTTTTTAAAATTTGTTTGAATCACTAGTTTATGAATAACTTTACTATAAAAATTGATTTTTGAGTCATTCTTTTTCCTGCTATTTAATATTACTGTGTTTTATCATTATACTCAATTTGGTAATTTTAGTTAGTCATAACAAATATTATAGGCATTTTTTTCTTTTTGCTATTTATTTTTTATTTCTACTTAGAACAAAATACTTATAGGTTTTTAGTGATTTATTTTTTCATTTTGGTCACAAAAATTATAAACTTTCTGTTAGTGTCATTAGTTTTCAAATTTGAAAACACTTTTTTTGTTTGCTTGCTTTTAGTGCCTATTTTTCCAGTTTTTTTGTTTTGTTTTCTGCATTATTTATTTTCTTTTGTTTTTTGCTTTATTTTTTAATTCTTTTTTCTTTTAGTTTTAGAAAAATTATAAACTTTCTGTTAGTGCCATTAGTTTTCAAATTTGAAAGCACTTTTTTAGTTTTTTGTTTTCTTTGTTGCTTTATTTATTTTATTTTGTTTCTACTTACAACAAAATACTTATTGTTGCTATTTTTATTTTTTTCAGTTTTTTGTTTTGTTTTCTGTATTATTTATTTTCTTTTGTTTTTTGCTTTATTTTCTAATTCTTTTTGCTTTTAGGTCAGCAAAATTATAAACTTTCTGTTAGTGCCATTAGTTTTAGAAAAATTATAAACTTTTTGTTAGTGCCATTAGTTTTCAAATTTGAATAGTTAAAATTTGAATTCTTTGAAATTTGTGTGAATCACAAGTTTGTGATTAACTTTACTAAAAAAATGAACATAGATGCATCTATAGGGAAAATTCGACCTAAATTCATAGTTTTCAAATGAACTCTGAAAAAGTTGGCATAGCATACTCGTGTGTTACAAAGTTGGCATGGTATCATCATAATAGTTGTGGGAGAAAGTCTTCACTTTTTTCTTCGCTTGTGTCATTTGCTTATTGCGCCGTAACCATGGATAATCTTCATCGTTTATCAGGATGCTTGGGTCAGCCTTGACATTGAAAGGAGGAATTTCATGAAACTTTTCATAATCTTCAGACATGTCTGTCTTGCCCTCCACTCCTAGGATATCCCTTTTTCCTGAAAGAACTATGTGGTGCTTTGGCTCATCGTATGATGTATTCGCTTCCTTATCTTTTCTTTTTCTCGGTTTGGTAGACATGTCCTTCACATAGATAACCTGTGCCACATCATTGGCTAGGAAGAACGGTTCGTCAGTGTACCCAAGATTTTTCAGATCCACTGTTATCATTCCGTACTGTGGGTCTACCTGTACCCCGCCGCCTAACAGATTGACCCATTTGCACTTAAACAAAGGGGCCTTAAAATCAGGTCCGTAGTCAAGTTCCCATATGTCCACTATGTAACCATAATATGTGTCCTTTCCGCTCTCGGTTGCTGCACCAAAGCGGACATCGCTGTTTTGGTTGGTGCTCTTTTGATCTTGGGTGATCGTGTAAAATGTATTCCCATTTATCTCGTATTCTTTGTAAGTCAATATAGTCAAAGATGGTCCCCTGGAAAACAAGTACAACTCATCACAAACAGTGTTGTCACCTCTGAGACGTGTTTCCAACCAACTGCTGAAAGTCCTGATGTGTTCACATGTAATCCAGTCGTCGCACTGCTCCGGGTGTTTGGAGCGCAGACTGTTCTTGTGTTCATCGACATACAGGGTCACCAAGGTAGAGTTTTGTAGAACTGTGTAGTTTGCTTGAGACCAAGAATATCCGTCCCTGCATATTATTGAGTCTCTTCCAAGAGTGCCTTTTCCAGTCAGTCTCCCCTCATACCGCGATTTAGGGAGACCTATCTTCTTAAGGCCAGGAATGAAGTCAATACAAAACCCGATAACATCCTCTGTTTGATGGCCCATGGAGATGCTTCCTTCTGGCCTAGCACGGTTACGGACATATTTCTTTAGGACTCCCATGAACCTCTCAAAGGGGAACATATTGTGTAGAAATACGGGCCCCAGGATGACAATCTCGTCGACTAGATGAACTAGGACGTGCGTCATGATATTGAAGAAGGATGGTGGGAACACCAGCTCGAAACTGACAAGACATTGCGCCACATCACTCCTTAGCCTTGGTACAATTTCTGGATCGATCACCTTCTGAGAGATTGCATTAAGGAATGCACATAGCTTCACAATGGCTAATCGGACGTTTTCCGTTAGAAGCCCCCTCAATGCAACCAGAAGCAGTTGCGTTATAATCACGTGGCAGTCATGAGACTTTAGGTTCTGAAACTTTTTCTCTGGCATATTTATTATTTCCTTTATATTCGACGAGAAGTTAGTCGTGACCTTCATACTGAGCAGGCATTCAAAGAAGATTTCTTTCTCTTCTTTCGTAAGAGCGTAGCTGGCAGGACCTTTATACTGCTTCGGAGGCATGTCGTCTTTTTCGTGCAAATGTTGCAGGTCCTCCCGTGCCTCAGGTGTGTCTTTTGTCTTCCCATACACGCCCAAGAAGCCTAGCAGGTTCACGCAAAGGTTCTTCGTCACGTGCATCACGTCGATTGAAGAGCGGACCTCTAGGTCTTTCCAGTAGGGTAGGTCCCAAAATATACATTTCTTCTTCCACATGGGTGTGTGTCCCTCAGCGTCATTCGGAACAGCTAGTCCGCCGGGACCCTTTCCAAAGATTACGTGTAAATCATTGACTATAGCAAGTACGTGATCACCGGTATGCATGGCGGGCTTCTTCTGGCGATCTGACTCGCCTTTGAAATGCTTGCCTTTCTTTCGACATTGATGGTTGGTCGGAAGAAATCGACGATGGCCCAGGTACACATTCTTCCTACATTTGTCCAGGTATATACTTTCAGTGTCATCTAAACAGTGCGTGCATGCGTGGTATCCTTTGTTTGTCTGTCCTGAAAGGTTACTGAGAGCGGGCCAATCGTTGATGGTCACGAACAACAACACCTTTAGGTTAAATTCCTCCTGTCTGTGCTCATCCCACGTACGTACACCGTTTCCATTTCACAGCTGTAAAAGTTCTTCAACTAATGGCCTTAGGTACACATCAATGTCGTTGCCGGGTTACTTAGGGCCTTGGATGAGAACTGGCATCATAATGAACTTCCGCTTCATGCACATCCAAGGAGGAAGGTTATACATACATAGAGTCATAGGCCAGGTGTTGTGATTGCTGCTCTGCTCCCCGAAAGGATTAATGCCATCCGCGCTTAAGAAAACCATACATTCCTTGGGTCCTTTGCAAACTCATCCCAGTACTTTCTCTCGATTTTTCTCCACTGCGACCCGTCAGCGGGTGCTCTCAACTTCCTATCTTTCTTCCGGTCCTCGCTGTGCCATCGCATCAACTTGGCATGCTCTTCGTTTCTGAACAGACGTTTCAACCGTGGTATTATAGGAGCATACCATATCACCTTCACAGGAACCCTCTTCCTGGGGGGCTCGCCGTCAACATCACCAGGGTCATCTCGTCTGATCTTATACCGCAATGCACCACATACCGGGCATGCGTTCAGATCCTTGTATGCACCGCGGTAGAGGATGCAGTTATTAGGGCATGCATGTATCTTCTCCACCTCCAATCCTAGAGGGCATACGACCTTCTTTGTTGCGTATGTACTGTCGGGCAATTCGTTATCCTTTGGAAGCTTCTTCTTCAATATTTTCAGTAGCTTCTCAAATCCTTTGTCAGCCACAGCATTCTCTGCCTTCCACTGCAGCAATTCCAGTATGGTACCGAGCTTTGTGTTGCCATCTTCGCAATTGGGGTACAACCCTTTTTTGTGATCCTCTAACATGCGATCGAACTTCAGCTTCTCCTTTTGACTTTCGCATTGCGTCCTTGCATCGACAATGACCCGGCGGAGATCATCATCATCGGGCACATCGTCTGGTTCCTCTTGATCTTCAACAGCTTCACCCGTTGCAGCATCATTGGGTACATCGTCTGGTTCCTCTTGATCTTCACCAGCTCCCCCCATTGCAGCATCACCGTATTTAGGGGGCACATAGTTGTCATCGTACTCTTCTTTTTCGCCGTCTTCCATCATAACCCCTATTTCTCCGTGCCTTGTCCAAACATTATAGTGTGGCATGAAACCCTTGTAAAGCAGGTGGGAGTGAAGGATTTTCCAGTTAGAGTAAGACCTCGTATTCCCACATTCAGTGCATGGACAACACATAAAACCATTCTGCTTGTTTGCCTCAGCCGCATCGAGAAACTCATGCACGCCCTTAATGTACTCGGAGGTGTGTCTGTCACCGTACATCCATTGCCGGTTCATCTACGTGCATTATATACAATTAAGTGTCCAAATTAATAGAAGTTCATCATCACATTAAAACCAAAGTACATACATAGTTCTCATCTAACAACATATAGCTCTCCAGAGCATCTAATTAATTAAACCATACATTGAAACTATATAAAACATTTCAATGCGAAAACAAATGCGATCATAATCGCAACCAAGGTAACAATTGATCCAACGGCATAATGATACCAAGCCTCGGTATGAATGGCATATTTTATAATCTTTCTAATCTTCAAGCGCATTGCATCCATCTTGATCTTGTGATCATCGACGACATCCGCAACATGCAACTCCAATATCATCTTCTCCTCCTCAATTTTTTTTATTTTTTCCTTCAACAAATTGTTTTCTTCTTCAACTAAATTTAACCTCTCAACAATAGGGTCGGTTGGAATTTCCAATTCACATACATCCTACATAAATAAAATCTATGTCACGTCGGTCGGCATAATTTTCATAAACAATAAATGAACCAATAGTATAAAGATAATATATATACCACATCCGAATCATAGACAGGACGAGGGCCAACGGGGGCGGATACCAAAACCATCGCACTATATAAGATGCAATAATAAAAGTAAGAAAATAATACAAGTATCTATGTAAACATACAAGTAAGAATATTTTTCCTTTCAGAAAGAAGATAAGAACAAGAGGCTCACCACGGTGGTGCCGGCGATGAGCTCGGCGCGGGTGATCGACGGCGGTGAAGACGGGGACGGGGCGTGACGGACCGCTAAACCTAGGCAAATATTGAGGAAAATGGAGCTTGGAGGTCGAGCTTGGAGAGGAGAAAGCTTAAGTAGTGTGGCTCGGGCATTCCATCGAACACCTTTTGTGCATATGAGGTGAGCTAGAGCACCACCAAGCCCTCTCCCCCTCAACCAGAAAAAAACAGAGCAGTGTGCTCTGCTCTTACGCGAGAGGGTATATATAGGCACCTCATTGGTCCCGGTTGGTGGCTTGAACCGGGACCAAAGGCGTCCCGGTTCAAGCCACCAACCGGGACCAATGGTGGTGGGCCAG
>NC_041392.1:523302987-523321228 GCF_002162155.2 Triticum dicoccoides | reverse complement strand
GGCCAGGCGCGAGGCCCATTGGTCCCGGTTCGTCCCACCAACCGGGACCAAAAGGTCCAGATGAACCGGGACCAATGGCCAACATGACCCGGCCACCCCCCTGGGCTCACGAACCGGGTCCAATGCCCCCATTGGTCCCGGTTCTGGACTAAACCGGGACTAATCGGCTGACCCGGCCTGGACCGTTGCCTCCTTTTCTACTAGTGAATATATGAAACAAACCTTAAAAAATATCCTTGCCAACTCATTACTCATGTGTGAATAACATGGTAACATACACATTATGGACCTGATAACTTATGTACAAATACGTTGATGCTAAGAAAAAAGTAGTTGAAATATACCCCGGTAACTTCTGTCAAAAATAATGGTAATCTATGCACGGCAGGGATGATAGCTTGCGCTAAACACCGTGGTAACCTCGACCCAGTGAAAAAAAATTATAAACATACCACCCATAATTTTATGTGTAAATACCATGGTAAGAAACACACGGCAGGCCTGACAAATTACATACAAACACCCTTTGGTAACTTTGACCAGTGGGAAAAATTATTGAAAACATAGCCGATAACTTTGACCCCCATAACTTCTATATAAATAGCATGTTAATATACTCACCGCGGACCTGATAACTTAGGTACAAACAGTACAATCATTTTGAGCCGAGGGACAAAAGTTGTTGAAAACATAACCCCGATAAACTCTATGCAAATATCATGGTAATATATGCACCGCAGATCTGATAACTTCGGTAGAAAATATGGAGTAATTTTAACTTGAGGGAAGAAGCTGTTGAAAACATAGCCCCAGGAACTTATGTGTAAATAACTTGGTAATCTATGCACCTCAACCCTGATAATTCATTTACAAACACCGCAGTAACTTTTTTAGCTGTAGGAATAAGAATTTGTTGAAAAAAATATACCGCGAATAACTTATGTGTAAATAACATGGTAAGTTAGGCACCGCAGATCAGATAATGTATGTACAAACATCATGGTAACGTTGATCCGGGAAAAAGTTGTTGAAAGCATAGCCTGATAAGTGCTATGTAAATAACATGGTATTTTACATGCTGCACACCTGATAATTTATGTACAACACCGTGGTAACTCCGACCCGATATAAAAAGGTTGTTCAAGCATCATACCGTAGGGGCTGGTAACTTTATGTACCCTCAGGGTTGGTAACTTAAGTTAAGAAAAGGAAACCATGATATGAAAGTAAAGAAGGCTCCAATATCAAGTTTATATGTATTAAGACAACAAATATATTTGGTTGATCTGGTTAGTGCGTTGGACATTTGGAGTAGATGTCATGGGTTCAAGCCCATGTGCACACATTTTCCTTTATTTTTTTCCTTTTTATGGCCGGTAAATAAGGATCAAGTAGGTGGACTCCAATTTATTGGACAAAAAACGACTTAAGGTGAGTTGGTCGTTGGATTAGTACTTGATACAAGAGAGCAGAGTTCGAGACTAAGTTTGCCAAAGATTGCCACATTTAAGGTTAGACAAGTTTGACCAACTTAGGTGTGTGTTGCAAGCCACACTGGGGTCCCACATCACATACACTCAAAAAGTGTGGTAAGATTTGATGGATCGCAGGGCAAAAATCTGATCTGCAGAACTCAATCTCGAGCTAAGCAAACCCTAAACTTACGAACAAGAAAGAAGATAATTTGGTGCAGCAATACGAGCTGCTTTTCGTGGTCCTTTTCATTGCATTATATAGGGATACAAATCACGTCCAACACGGCACAAGCCCAACACGACGCGACCCGGTACAGTGCCGGTTTACAAACCTTTCCTAATACGACCTAACCTCGTACGTATACTAAAACGACTCAAACAATGCCTAACACAGCACGTCACCTAACCTGAAGCTTAATTGCTAACATTCACCCCCTTAAGCTTAAGGTCGTTCTTTCACAACTCGTAGACCGATCCTCTTCCTCATCTCCAAGAATTTGACTCTTCCCAATGGCTTCGTCAATATGTCTGCGAGTTGATCTTTAGTGCTCACATATTCAACTTCAATCTTGCCTTCTTCAACGCAATCCCGGATGTAATGATATCTTACATCAATATGTTTGCACAAAGAAATAGCAGATGTGTTGTCCATGTTCAACACCACCTTCCCTGGATCTTGGTTGAGAAGATTGCCAAGAAGATACTCCAACCAGACCCCTTTACATGCTGCTGCAGTTGCCGCCATGTATTCAGCCTCACATGAAGAGAGTGCTACTACCTTTTGTTTCTGTGACAGCCAAAACACCATGCTAGTGCCAAGAAAAAATCCCATGCTGGTCGTGCTCTTTCGATCATCAACATCTCCGGCAAAATCGCTGTCACTATACCCTGTCAAACGAGGTTCACCATTGTCTTTCTTTTTCTCATAGCAGCAGCCGAGACCCATGGTCCCCTTGACATACCGTAATATTTGTTTCACGGCTGCCATGTGTTCAGTCGTGGGGGATTCCATGTACCTGCTCACAATTCCAACCGAATATGCCAAATCCGGTCTTGTGTTCACAAGGTACCTTAAACTCCCAACAATGCTTATGTACATGGTTTGATCAACTGGAGGTGACGAGCTCTGCTTGCTCAACTTGAGGCGAGCTTCCATCGGAGCTTGTGCTGGATAACAATCATCCATCCCATGTTCTTCGAGAATTTTTCTTGCATATGCTTCCTGGCAAAGTGTAGTATAACCTGGCATTTGATGTACTTCAATGCCCAGGTAATAACTCAACAAGCCAAGGTCGCTCATCTTGAACAAATCTTTCATCTACGATTTGAACTTTTCTATCTCGAGTACTTCGGCTCCTGTGATCACCAAATCATCCACGTACACACCTATAAGCAAACTGGATTTACCTTGTCCACCCTTGTACATTGCATGCTCATGAGGGCACCTCTCAAAATTGAGTGATAACAATGTGTCATGCAGCTTAGCGTACCACGCTCTCGGCGCTTGATGCAATCCATACAACGCCTTCCGAAGCTTCAAGACCTTGTGCTCACCTCCTTTCTGAACAAAACCTGATGGTTGGCTAACATACACCTCCTCCTTCAATTCCCCATTGAGAAAAGCCGACTTGACGTCCATGTGATGTAACTGCCATCCTTCATGAGCTGCCAATGCAATCAACAGTTTCACGGATTCCATCCTTGCAACAGGCGCAAAAACTTCCTCGAAGTCAATACCATGCTGCTGCAGAAAGCCCTTTGCTAGTAGATGTGCCTTGTGTTTCACAACGGCACCATTGGAATCTTTCTTTACTTTCTAGACCCACTTGACTCCTATAGCACGCTGCCCATCCGGAAGATTAACGAGTGACCAAGTATCATTTTCCTCGATCGAGCTCATCTCCTCTTCCATTGCCCGCTGCCAGCTTTCTTCTTCTATTGCTTCATCAAAAGTTGCTGGCTCCTCCATGACGAGCATGCATCTTCCCCCTCGCGTCGCCCGTTTCTCGGCTTGAGTAATCTTGCGGCGCACCGGTGTTGGGTACAAGTCCAATACTGACTTCAATTTCACCGGCGTTGGGGGTTGCTATTGTGCACCATGCATTGACGACGGTACAGTGGCCGATGCCGTTGGCTCGTGCTCGGTCCCTACTGAGGCTGCTGCACTGGTTCCCGCCGTGGCAGCGTTACTGCTTGCCGTGGCAGCGTTGCTGCTCCGGTCGTCCAACACAACTTGAGATTCTAGTGTTCCGGGTGTGCTTGGATCAGTTTCTGTTGCACCACCATGCGCCAAGGGAGTGCCTGGAGGTCCTTGATCAACATCATGATGGTGTTCATGAGCACCGCCGTGACCTGCATCATCAAGTTGATCATATACAACATGAAAAATTTCATCTGATCTTGCTACCTCCGGTTCATTTGATCCGCCCCAAGTCCACGCCTTCTCTTCCTCGAAAATTACATCTCGAGTTACTTGGACTTTGCTTGTTGCTGGGTTGTACACCCGGTACGCCTTCGATCCCGTCTCATAGCCAATCATGATCATCGGTGTACTCCGGTCGGCAACCCCGAGGTCCGTGCGAGCGTGTCGGTCCGGAGGCCGGTGGTGATGGCACTGGCATCTCCAGGGGGGCTGGTAGGGGACACCCCATCGGTCATCTCCCCCCCACCTCCGGACGCTCTTCGGGTGGAGGTGGCCAAGGTGGCGCCCATCCCCACGGCCAGGCGGTCCAAGGCGGTGGCGTCCCCGGCGACTCAAGAGAGGACGAGCTCCCGTCCGAAGGGCGCCAAGGGCAACATGCCGTCCCTCTAGCGGGCCCAGCTCCTCCAGGCGCAGAAGAACCTCGAAATCGAAGGTAACCCCATGCCCCGCTTTACGATTTTTGAAGATTATACAGATGAGTGCTTGGGGGGTATCTTAGCGGATAGTGGCGTCGCGATGGCTGATGCGGGGGAAGCGCAAGAGGTGATGTCTCTCATTCGTGCGAAGGAAATCGCGCAGGCTGCGCTTGCTAAGGCAGCGCAGGCCCGTGCTGCGCCTACAGCAAAGGAAGCAGGGGCTTCTCTGGTGCCAGGTGTGCGGCCCGATCAGGAGGACCAAGTAGCAGGGGCTGCACCGTCCTCCCCCAACCGTCGTCCTGCCAAGACACGGCGCGTGGCCAAAGTGGTTACCGCTCGCGGTATCCGTCTACGAAACCGCATCATCTAATGCGTTTCATCTTCTGGAACATCCGAGGCTTCGGCCACGCTGGGAGGCGGACCCAGTTAAGAGAGTTCATTAGGAACGAGGAAATCGACGTGGTCGGATTGCAAGAGACTATCAAGGCCGATTTCAACCACCGGGACTTGCTTGCGGTTGACCCGTTGGAGCGTTTCGTCTGGCACTGGGTGCCTGCGGTAGGACACTCCGGGGGTTTGCTACTAGGAGTTAACCTAGTCTGACTTGAAGTGGTGGCTTGGGATGCCGGCCGCTTCTTCCTGTCGGCCCACGTGCGGCACCGCGCCACTCTTCAGGAGTGGGTGGTGATTGCCGTGTATGGCCCGGCCAATCACTCGCTCTCGCTGGAGTTCTTGGAAGAGCTTCAGACAAAGGTGAGGGCTGTTGGCGTGAGCAACCTTCCTCTGCTGGTGGGGGGTGACTTCAACTTGATCCGCTCGGGAGCGGACAAGAACAACGGTATTATTAACTGGTCAAGGGTGGCCATGTTTAATAATGCTATTGCTTCCATGGCCCTTAGGGAAGTGGCCCGCGTGGGGGCTCGATATACCTGGACCAACAAACAGCTTACGCCGGTGCGTTCGGTCTTGGACAGGGTTTTTATGTCCTCGGAGTGGGAGGTGCTGTTCCCCCTGTGCTCTCTACACGCAGAAACTAGGATCGGGTCGGACCACGTCCCCCTCATCCTTTCCTCGGGGGAGGAAAGGCTTAAACGTAGCCCGCGTTTCTTCTTCGAAACAGCATGGCTGGAGTCTCCGGACTTCGAGCAAACCTTCCTTTCGAAGTGGGTGAATTGCGTTGCTCGCATCGGGTGCGTACGCGGCCCCATGGAGTTCTGGATTGCCGCAGGGGCGGGTATGCGAGCGGCTCTCAAAGGGTGGGGAGCTAATCAGGGTTGGGCGGATAAGCGGTTAAGGGTGCGCCTGACTGAGGAGCTAGCCCAGCTAGACGCAGCGGCAGATCTGCACATCTTTTCCGCGCAGGACTGGGCCCAGCGCTACGCGCTTGAGGCCCAAGTCGAATCCCTCCTCAGGGCTGAGGAAGAGTACTGGCGTAGGCGCGGTGGAATAAAGTGGATGCTCAAGGGCGACGCGAACACAAAATACTTCCACGCATACGCAAATGGCCGACGCCGTAAGTGCACTATCCTTCGTCTGCAATCGGAGCAGGGGCTCATACTGCGGCAACAGGATATCGTCCGGCACATCTATGAGTTCTACATCCAACTCATGGGTTCCAGGGAGGAACCCAGGGCTCGCCTGAGGGAGGATGTGTGGGACCCTGCGTTGCGGGTCACGGACGAGGAAAACGAGAACCTGAGCTTAGCCTTCCTCCCGGAGGAGATTGACAAGGCGGCGCTGGGTATGAAATCTGACATTGCGCCGGGGCCGGATGGGTGGCCGATGGCGATGTTCAAGCGGTTTTGGCAAGTGCTCAAAAACCCCATTTTTGACGTGTGCAATGGTTTTATGCGCGGTACGGTAGACATTTCCCGCCTGAACTTTGGGGTTCTCTCTTTGATCCCCAAGGTCCCGGGTGCGGATCACATTAGACTTTTTCGACCTATCGCCTTAATTAACGTCCCGTTTAAAATTTGTGCTAAGGCTTGTTCTACTCGCATGTCTCCGATAGCCCACCGCATTATTAGTAGAACCCAGTCCGCGTTCATTCGGGGACGTAACATCTTGGAGGGGTCGCTGGTCCTCCAAGAAATTATCCACTCCCTTAAGCGCGCTCGACAGCCAACGATTATCCTCAAACTCGATTTTGAGAAGGCGTACGACCGCGTGAACTGGGAGTTCCTCCGACAGGTACTCCTGGACCGAGGTTTCTCGTCGGTTTGGGTTCACCGCATGATGCAGTTGGTCTCGGGAGGCGAAACGACGATCGCGGTGAACGGAGAAGTAGGGAACTTCTTCCGCAACAAGCGCGGGCTGTGTCAAGGGGACCCAGCGTCGCCGTTGCTTTTTAACTTCGTGGCGGACGCTTTAGGCGCCATGCTAGACAGGGCTCGCCTAGCCGGCCACATTAGGGGTGTCGTGGACAACCTAATCCCGGGAGGAGTGTCCCACTTGCAATACGCGGATGACACTCTTCTTCTTTTCGAGCCCGACACACATAGTATCGCTTCGGTCAAAGCTATACTGTTGTGTTTCGAACTCATGTCGGGACTAAAAATTAACTTCCACAAAAGTGAGGTGGTGTCCATAGGGATGGATGCGACAGAAAGTCAACGGGTCGCCAACCTGCTTAACTGCAAACTAGGCCAGTTCCCGTTTACTTACCTCGGGCTCCCAATTGCGGCAAAGAAGTGTACAATCGCTGACTGGGAGCCCCTCTCCTCCAAGGTGGCGAATAGGGTTTGCCCGTGGAGGGGCCATTTTATGTCTTCAGGGGCAAGACTAATCCTTACCAACACCAGCCTCTCATCTTTGCCCATGTTTGCCATGGGTCTGTTCTTGCTGGCGGACGGGGTACACTCTAAGTTTGACACACCGCGGTCCCGTTTCTTTTGGGAAGGAGCGGGACCGAAACGAAAATACCATATGGTTAAATGGCAAGCCGTGTGTCGTCCCAAAACCCAGGGGGGTCTCGGGATCATCAACTCCAAGTTGATGAACATCGCACTAATGTGCAAGTGGATCTGGAAAATGACTCAGGTGAGACTGGCCTCTGGATCGACCTCCTCCGGGCAAAATATTTCCCGCGAGGGGATTTTTTTGACGCGGCTCCCAGTGGGTCTCCTTTCTGGAATTCCATTCAATCCCTTAAACCCCTCTTTGCCAGGGGTGCAAAGTTTGCGGTTAACAACGGACGCTCTACGCGTCTCTGGCTTGATCACTGGATTGGCCAGCGCCCACTATGGGCGGAGTTCCGACAACTATACTCCTTAGCGGTCGAACCCGAACAACGGGTTACCTCGGCTCTTAGCACCTCCCCCCCTGTATTAACTTCAGACGTGAGCTAATCGGGCCGGAGTTGGCAGATTGGGACCGCCTTCTGGCGCTACTTGCGGACGCCCGACTGTCGGAATCCGCGGACCTGATCTCGTGGAGACTTGTGAGCTCCGGCAAATTCTCTGTCAAATCCATGTACAGAGAGCTATGCCACGGTCAGATCCCGGCGGCGGCCACGGGGCTTTGGAAGGCAAAGATCCCGCTCAAAATTAAGGTCTTCCTTTGGCAACTTTGTCAAGATCGCCTTCCTACCTCTATTAACCTCGCTAAACGCAACGGCCCCGCCGCTGGCCCCTGTGCGCTGTGTGGGGTCCCGGAAGATGCTGACCACACCTTCTTCCTTTGCTCCCTGGCTCGTTTCGCTTGGAGCGCGGTCCGGGAGGCCGCGGGAGTGGATTGGGATCCACGCTCCCGACCTGAGCTCGTATCTTCCTTATCTGGGTTTCAAGGCGCGTCTCGTAGGGTCATGTGGACTTGTGCGGCGGCTATGCTATGGGCTATTTGGAATACCCGTAACAAGTTTACTATTGAGGGGGTGTTCCCCTCGCATCCCGCTGACGTTATCTTCAAATGCATCGTTTTCTTGCAGCAATGGGCATCGCTGGGAAGACAACAGGACTCTGATCTCCACCGCCAAGCTATCTGTCGTCTCCATGCCGTCTACTCCGAGGCTCGAGCTCCGTCGCCTGCTCAACTGGTTGCCGCATATGGATGGGCAACCCCTTTTGGTCTTAGTACCTTCCGAGCCTGCGTGCTCGCTGCTTTTGGGCCGTTCTCCGCCTTGTAACGCAACTGTGCGCTCATTTAGCGGCCTGTCCTCTTATCTGTCGTGTTAGTTTATGCTGTTTTGTTCGGTGGTTGTGCTACTCTGCCTAAGTTTGTGGGCTTTATTAATTTAAAGCCGGACGTCTCTGACGTCTATGTTCTAAAAAAGTTTGCCTACATGACCAGCCACTGTCTTCACATGTGCGACACACCCAAAGGTGCGAAGATGATCCACTGTAGGTTTGCGCCCACACCATGCCTCGTACGGAGTCATGCCAACGACACTCTTCGTCGGCGTGCGGTTCAGCAAGTACACAGTCGTCGTCACCGCTTCTCCCCAAAACTTTGTCGGTAGACCCTTGCTCTTCATCATGCTTCGAGCCATTGCTACAACGGTTTGGTTCCTTCGCTCCGCTACACCGTTCTGCTGCGGAGAACATGGCGCGGTCAGATAACGCTTGATCCCGTGCAATTCACAGAAGTCGGTGAATTCTTTTGACGTGAACTCAACCCCCCTGTCCGTACGAAACGCTTTCAGCTTGGCTTCTGCTTCGACCTCTGCTGCGGTCTTTATTAACTTGAAGGCTTGCAACGCCTGGTCCTTCCTCTTCAAAAGCACAATCCACATGTACCTGCTGTAATCATCAACAACGAGCAAGAAATACTTATTTCCACTTGGGGTTGCTGGTGTAATTGGGCCACACAAGTCACCATGCATCAACTCGAGCACCTTGCTTGCCCTGTACACTGCTTCACGTGGGAACGATGCCCTTCGTTGCTTACCAACTAGGCAGCCGTCACACAACTGCTCAACATGATCGATGCTAGGAATTCCATGAACCATATTTTTCTGTCCGAGTTGCCGCAACCATTGGAAATTCATATGTCCATATCGTGCATGCCACTTCCATGCCGTGTCCTCAAAACTTGCCAGTAAACAAATCGGATCAGATCTATCGAGGTTCAGAATATAGAGACGATTCGTTGATCTTTTCACTTTCATCAAAAGCATTCTTTGCCGATCATAGCCCCATAAGAAGCCATCCTCCAAGACAATCTTGCAACCACGTTCCTCTAGTTGTCCGAGACTTATAATGTTGCTCTTCAACTTTGGGATATAATATACCTCGGTCAGCGCCTTATGCTCGCCATTGCGAGCCTCGAACAGGACAGTACCTCGTCCCTCAATTCTGACAGTTGAACCATCTCCACACCGCACCGTTCCGCCCACGGCCAAATTCAACTCGGAGAACTGCGATTTATCGCCTGTCATATGATTACTTGCGCCTGTATCGAGATACCACACTGTCTTGGCCCGTTCCTTGTCGTGGAGATACACCTTCTCCTTGAATAATGTCACCGATTCCATGACTCCTGTTTGAGGACTTGCTGGTTCCTCCTCCATGAGCTCACAAGCTTCTATCATCAGCAGATGCACACCTTCATCACCGCCCTTGGTAGCAATGAGGGCCTTTTCCTTCATCGGTTTTCGACACTCAGATTTAAAGTGCCCGAGTAAATTGCAATTGTGGCAGCGAATCTTGCGCTTGTCAAACCTTTTCTTCGGCTTCTCGCGCTGATCATCACCCCTGGCATAATTCTTTTTACTGGGTTGTAATTCTCCTTCTTGCCGCCACTACCAGACGCGCCGTCGTTCCTTTTTTCTTTCGCGATCATCGCCTGTAGCTGACTGCGCGTGAGCATGAGATACTCGTCTTGCTTCCCATCGCTTGATGTTAGCTTCATCCGCTCATCATGAGCCTTGTAACGACCGACCAGGTCATCCACCGTCAACGTCTTCAAATCGACGCACTGCTCGACTGCCGATACTATTGGCAAATATCGCGATGGCGCTGCACGGAGGAAACGTCGCACGACTGAGATCTCTTCCAGATTTTCACCGAGCGTACATATGCTGTTGACCAGGGTTACCACCCTTGCTGTAAACTGCTCCACAGTCTCATCATCTTCCATCTTCAGCGACTCATATGTTCTCATCATAGACTGCAGCGTGGCTTCTCGCACTCTGGCGTGACCAAGCTGCAAAGTTTTCAATGTATCCCACACGTCCTTGGCTGTTTCCATGGACATGAGATGCTGCATGATATCCATCGGCATAACCGAGTAGATTGCGCTCGCTGCCTGACGATCTCGCCAGCGCTGCGCTCCATCCTTCTTGAACTCGTCACCGCCGGGGTCGACGATGTGCCAAAGCATGTGTGACTCCATGGCGCACTGCATAGTTGCTGCCCAAACACCAAAGTTCTCGCGGTTGAACCGCGGGAATTGCGTCGGTGGTGCCGCCGCCGCCGCCGGAGCTGGCGCCGCAGCGCCCGACGCCTCCGTCCCCTTCTTCTTGTCGTCTTCGCTCATGCCTTCCCGTTACTAGGTTAGCACGCAGCCAGGCTCTGAATACCAATTGATGGATCGCAGGGCAAAAATCGGATCTGCAGAACTCAATCTCGAGCTAAGCAAACCCTAAACTTACGAACAAGAAAGAAGATAATTTGGTGCAGCAATACGAGCTGCTTTTCGTGGTCCTTTTCATTGCATTATATAGGGATACAAATCACGTCCAACACGGCACAGGCCCAACACGACGCGACCCGGTACAACGCCGGTTTACAAACCTTTCCTAATACGACCTAACCTCGTACGTATACTGAACCGACTCAAACAATTCCTAACACAGCACATCACCTAACATGAAGCTTAATTGCTAACAAGATTCCCTTAGGCTTGCCAACTTGTGGCTTTCATTTTAAAGAACTAACCTTAGACAAGTTTGACAATATTATATGGTAAAATGTGACATTCCTAGGCCCAGAACCGAACAGCCCCTGAATCATCCTGTGAGGGAGGCGGGATGGGATTGTTCGGATCTGTTACTGAGGGACGATCAGTCGGAAGTTATCACTGTCCTTTTTCTATTCCGGTGAACCAACAGAGCCCTAGGCGTTTACTAACTCAGTCATGTTAAAAGGACAATATTACTATGAAAGAGGTAAGTTGTAATCTCAACATTCATTTACAAAAATGTAATATTTTAATTTTTCATTTGACCAATCAACACAGTTATGTGTTTTTGAACATACAAGAGCTACATTAATATTTCAGCGTCATAGCTGATTAGTTCATTAAGGTCGCCAACAGGCCGGTATACGCCTCGAGTTGCCCTATCAGGTATGGCCGAAGTGTTGTTGGTGGGGGCATCTCTTACTGCCGTACAGCTCCTCCGGTATTTATGTCATCCCGACTCTTCTCATGACCATCACCCAAGCAAACGGCCGATATCTCTATGCTTAAAAGAAGCCAAGCTATCTAGCCAAGATCTTCCACTTGCACACAACATTCTCCCTTGCACCACTCAGCCAGCAGCGACCAAACACAAGCTCGTGCGAGTCATGGGAGATGCGCTGTGCGATCAGCTCCTCGTCGACGTCGACGGCGAGTTCCAGCTCCCCACCGACGCTGAAGACCTATTCAGCATCCTCGAGACTTGGGAGGACTGCGTCAACGGCGCCGCTGCAGTGTTGAGCCCCACGGCCGGCGCCAGCAGCCGTGGTGGGCTGCTGGGCGGTTCTGCGCCGGGGAACAAAGGCAGCAAGCGGCGAGCGCGGCAGGACGAATGTGACGGCATAGCGCAGGCGCAGAAGAGGCAGAAGTGCTCGCCGGAGGAGGGAGGCGGCGCGGCGCCGAAGACGGCCCACATCACGGTGGAGCGCAACCGCCGGAAGCAGATGAACGAGCACCTGACCGTTCTGCGGTCGCTCATGCCATGCTTCTATGTCAAGCGTGTAAGATCCTCTTACTTTCTATGTGCTCGCTGCGTGCATCATGCACAGCTTTCCATACGTAAACTGGAACTAGCCGATGTTTACTTGTTTAGATGTTGGTTCTTTTTGTGTTAACTAACGAACTAGAGGATGATTCGTTAGTCCACGTTCTGTACTACCGATACTCTGCTAGATTATCACTTATTGACAGTGACATCAACCTCCATGGATCTTCCTCGTTGGGAATTGGGATCCAGTCCTACGTAAAGTAGGTACTACTGGTGTACCACATGTCTACAGCGACACCACTGCCTGCCTGCCAAGTGCATCAGTGCATGCATGCTGACTACTGAATGCAACTGTGCAAGGCCATGGCCCAGCCTAGCTTTTCTTTTTAGAGAGAGAGAGAGAAGAATGGCCCGGCCACTAGCTAACCGATGAGTAGCATATCTACTTTCTTTCTTGGAAACCCTGAGCTTAAATTGCTAGCTGCGGGAGGATGCTTTATTCATCAGTCGTTAGACCTATGCATGTGGATGGCACTGACATATGCTAGGCCTTTTTTGGATCAGGGTGACCAAGCATCCATCATCGGAGGAGTGGTGGACTACATCAAGGAGCTGCAGCAAGTGAAGCAGTCGCTGGAGGCCAAGAAGCAGCGCAAGGCCTACACCGAGCACGTCCTCAGCCCGCGGCCGCCGCCGTCGTCCTACAGCCCACGCCTCCCGCTCAGCCCGCTCCATAAATCCACGCCGCCGCTCAGCCCACTGCTCAGGTCCACTCCGCCGCTCAGCCCGCTCCTCGCCGTCCCGATCAGCCCTGCCAGGACGCCGCCGACGCCAGGCAGTCCCTACAAGCTCCGGCCCCTGCCGCCGCCGATCTCCGGCTCCACCTACGTGTCCCCGGCGATGACGCCTACAGGCTACGATGCGGCCTCCTCCTACCTCCCCTCGCTCGACGCCATCGCCGCCGAGCTGTCGGTGTACGCCAACAGGCAGGCGCTACAGCTGCCCCCGACCGACCCACTCCCCGACGTGAGGGTGGAGTTCGCCGGCGCGAACCTGGTGCTGAAGACGGTGTCGCACCGCGCGCCGGGGCAGGCGGTGAAGATCATCGCCGCGCTCGAGTCACGGGCGCCGGCGCTGGAGATCCTCCACGCCAAGATAAGCACCATCGACGACACCGACGTCAACGCCTTCACCGTCAAGGTGTGTACGTACCATACCTAGTATCGCTAGCTAAGCTGTAGCTAACCGCGCGCTAGCAGTTGTCCTTACTTCCCCTCGCTCTCTAGCATGAACGTAGTAAAGGCATGCATGCATGGGACCAAACACTGCATGGACGTATACTAATTAAAGCCGAAGAGGACCTGCATTTCGTTTCATGTGAGGTTCCCGTGTTAAGTGCATGTGCATATACTGGCCAATCACGCTGAAGCTGCACTGGGCATCAACGTGTGTTGGATGGCAGCTTGGACCCGGACCAAGCTTCAAAATAGGGATCACGACCTACGTAACAGTCCTGTGAATAGTCTGGTACTACGTTGGTACGTATGCACTGCCGAGTTGCATGTAGCTAGTTAACTCAAAGGACTAAACTGATGAAAAATGTTCCATAAAAAAACTGATGAAAAATGTGAGCAGCATGTTTCAAGACAAAATGGTCAAATATTTGGACAACTGTCTAGAATCTGTGAAACACACACTTGCTAGGAACTCGGACCCTTGTTTTTAGTTACTTAATTTACAATATTGGAAGCAATATATACACCCTCGATTCCACAACAGCTAGCTGTTTCATCATGCGTTTAAAATGCATTGCTCGTGCGGATTACACTTTTGTTTAGCAAACTTGTAACAATTCCTAATATTGTACATGTATACCCTCTCACAGATTGGAATCGAGTGCTCACTCAGCGCGGAGGAGCTGGTGCAAGAGATTCAGCAAACGTTCTCGTAAAGGTCCCGCTTCGAGTTGAACTCTTTCTTGTGTTCCTAAGAGGGCTGAAACTCGTCGAATTGAACAGTGAAGATGCATGTATTGTTACGCATGCATAGGTTTGTGCATGTGTGTGTGTCTAGTAAGATCGAAACTGAGGATGAGCTGAGGAGCCGGGCACTTGAATGGTCGTAGTACAGGTGGTGCTCTAGCTATAGCTAACTAGCTAGATCGATCGTTTTTTGTGCTACCTGCGTACGTATGTAACTGCAGTCGTTGAATGGTACGTGCATTCATTTTCACAACTCATCAACTCGTACCGGCCCAGTGGATTCGTTTGGAATGCTTGCTATGCTAGCTTGAATTTTGCCTTGTATGAACGAGTAGGTCCGACACCTCATTCAGCTTGCAGGTAACATCTAATTGAAGTGAATTTTGGTGCATGAAACTCAATTGTTTGCCTCTTCTTTTGCCATATGGTGAACTAGTCATGGTTGCTGCAGAGACTGGGTGCTCTTTCTTAGAAAATGAAATCTCCATTTCCTAGCTTATGCATCCGTACAGACTGACTAATTTCCTGCCAAACATGACAAAAATCATGGAGTTAGGGTGTATTCGGACCGTTGTTGTAAATCATAATGGATGGGTTGTAGAATAGATCGACCCTTGTTTGAATGGACTTTGAATGCATCCTACTGAAAGCATAACTAGACACATGCATGTATCTATCTGTTTATATACTGAAAGCATAACAAGACACATGCATGTATACATCCATGACAATTTTATGACAGAATCAAGATAGTCATAACTGTGCTGTTGTAGAAGTGTTCCATGACATTACGAAAATTATCATCACGGAAGTGTCCACTTCCATGACGATAAATGCCGTGTCATGGAAGTGCTTTCGTCAAGGGTGACTGACACGTGGCATCCACCGTAACGGGTCGCTGTTAAGCTATCGGGTTCGGTTTTGGATCCGATAACCCGCTAACAGCCCAGACTAATGAGGATTTTTCACGTGTAAAATTTTCATTGGCCGGAGGAAACACGGGTTGGCTCACCGTTGGGACATATGTCATCCATTCATTGGACAGGAGGCGCCTATGATACGTAGACACGTGACACGGCCCAACAGAGGCCCATATAGGTTAAAAAGGTCGGCCCAGTCAAAGGCTCGTAGTACTTACTCAGGTACTATTGGGCCAGCCCAATAACGGCATGTTTAATAAAGGTCCATTTACGGCCCGAAGCCAGATCTGCCCGTTAATTATTCGCCGAATATTTGGGCCCAATTACAGCCTAGTGACTTTCGGCCTGTTAGAGGCCCGATGTAGACACGGGCCCATTTCAGCCCGGTGTGTCTTTTGGCCTGGGAATGACCCGTGCTGCCCATGGGCCATATATGGTCTGACGCGACATCTGGCCCACTAACGACCCGTGATAAAAGTGGCAACAGTTCAACCCAACATGACTTTGGGCCTGTTAAAGGCTCGTCGTATAATTCGGCCCGTTGATGTCTGTACTAAGCTTTCGGCTTATGAAAGGCCCATGATATCAGTGGGCCAACTAAGGCCCGAGATATGTTTCGGCCTAGTAATGGCCCGTCATATAACTGGGCCGAAAAATGCCCGGTCTACATTTCAGCTTGCTGAAGGCCCGTCGACGACTAGTGAAAATTGAGGCCCAACATGCATTTCGGCCTACTAAAGGCCCATGCTTTCTTCTGGGCCGTAACAGGCCAGTAGAATATTCAACCTGTTAATGGCCCAATGCTACATGGGCCAAACTAACTGTTGGGTCCACAAAATGCCCAACTAAAATTTGGGCCGAATATAGGTCGGAGTAAGTTGTGGGCCTGGTGCAAAGTGTGAAGGCCGCAATGGCCATTCGGGCCCAAGAAAGATGCAGGCCAACCCAATTGTGGCCCGCTAAAAACCAGGCCCGTTAGAAGCGAATGTTTCGGCCCGGTCGACTACATCAATTTTTTTTCAGATAGCGAATGATGGCAATAACTAGTAGGAATTAAGAACAAACCTACTCTATACAATAAAGAAATTACGACATAATAACTTAGAATAAACCTACGCTATACAATAAATGATTTATGGTATATTACATCCATTGGGCATCGAGGTTCGCCACCAGTGATCATAAAGCGCAACGAAGAAGCAGATTACAAAAACTGGGCATCATTGTTGCGTAACAAAATAATACTAAACCAAGACCACTTCTAAGACAGTTCAAGAAAGGTTAGGCTTGCGCGGAAACTGCTGCGCAAGATACTGAGCAAGGCTGTGAGACCGGCCTAGAATGTCGGTCATAGCTTCCAGGTGTAGCTGTTTAGCAATGAGGTTCTCATTGGTGTTCTCTGCTATCTTTCTTAGAGATAGGACTTCAAGTCGAAGTTGAGTTGCAGAATGTATTTCTGCTAGAACTTGGGACTGAAGAAGTCAAACTGATTCAGACAGCGAATTCTGTGAGCTTGTCTGACTGCTAGTCTCAAGTAACTTGAACACTGCATCAAGACAAGACTTTGGGGTTGTTTCGCTATCTTCAAGATGTTCTGCCTTCTTTGCTGCAATATATGTTGGGTTTGTCTCACAGCCTTCAGCAGACTTGTTCATGCCATCAGGCAGATCACCCTGAAACAAGTAGAGAGATGACATGTTTTGCACGTGTATAAACAAAGATGATAATTGTGTTGTCAATTCCATCTAATTTGAAATTAAAAAATAAAGAGTAAGTTCAAAATATCAATAGCATAATTTGGCATTGTTCATAATGCGGGGAGCTTCCCCACACTGCTGGATTACCATGACTCTAAACATAACAAGCATGGCTGAAGGGCAAAGACAATCATTGTATCTATTTTGGTTAATGTGCATGGCATGTTGTTCATATCATCAGCCACATCAGTAAGATAAAACAGGAGATGACAAGGTGCAAATGTGGGCTGCTTCACCACACACTGGATTATAGATCCACGAAAACAAGCATACATATAGGGAGTATTGAGTAATGTGCATGGTATGAATAAGGAATTTGGTTCTACAAGTGAAACCTGGAACTTACGGTTCTTGCGAACATGCATTTTGATATAAACAACAAACTAAACAGCAGTAAACGATAGGGAGTATGGGCAAATTAAACAGCAGTTGAGGATAAAGGCTTTAGAAGGACTGACTTACATTAACAGTTAACACCGGCTTTGTAATGCCCTTCTCCATGTCAAGGGAAGGATAACTCAAAAATTTCAGCACAGAATCTTCTTCATAAGCATTGCCTGTACTCTACATTTTGTAGAGAGTAATTATAGATATGATAATACTGGAAGGGATAGAGGATAATGAAGATAAGGTGCAGATTGATGCTACATAATCAACTACAATTCCTGGAAGTACAAGCGTTACAGGACAAAATGTACTGAAAGAGCAATGGGCTACACTTCTGCACTGGCATTGTTTGTGTATTCAACTTTTTGGTAAGATTAAATATAGATCTGATATTTTTTAGTAAATGGTGGGTAAGGGAGATAAGATGCAGAATGCTACACAATCAACCAATCCCTCTTCCCATAATACAAGAGTGTTTTGAACACTGGTGTACTGTACAAAACGTTCTTATATTATGGGACGGAGGGAGTGATACGTCCATTTTGCATCATGCTTTTATATTGACATTTATTGCATTATGGGCTGTTATTTCACATTATGTCACAATACTTATGTCTATTCTCTCTTATTTTACAAGGTTTACATAAGGAGGGAGAATGCCGGCAGCTGGAATTCTGGGCTGGAAAAGGAGCAAATATTAGAGACCTATTCTGCACAACTCCAAAAGTCATGAAACTCCACGGAATACCTTATAATAAATAATGAAAAATCCTCACCAAAGATGAAGACCAGGGGGCCCACACCCTTTCCACGAGGGTGGGGGCGCGCCCCCTACCTCGTGGGCCCCCTGGTGGCTCACCGATGACCATCTTCTGCTATATGAAGTCTTTTGTCGAGAAAAAAAATCAGAAGCAACCTTTCGGGACGAAACTCCATCGCCACGAGGTGGAACCTTGCGGAACCAATCTAGGGCTCCGGTAGAGCTGTTCTGCCGGGG